>NW_026558576.1:0-154682 GCF_026930045.1 Uloborus diversus | reverse complement strand
AACTTTTGCAAGTGTTATTATATAATGGAACAGTTGAAAAATATTCCACTTAGAATTAATACTTGCTGCCTATGTGATAATTGGTTAATATCAAACTACAAGAACTAACCAGTAATAGCTAAATGCGTATTTTTTGAGGATATTGTAGAAGAAAAAGAGTAAATATTCATACTTAAATTCACTTACCCATATTTTGCTCCAACAAAGATTAATTATATATGAGCGTACACATTTACAATTCGACACGACGCAGGTAGCGATATAATCACAAATGAAGCACGCGGATATCCTAAAAAGTAGGCGGTGCCGGGTTCAATCGTTGGTGAGTAGCACAGATGCTGTGAAAATGAATTTCTCGGAGTCAAACGTTTCAGTTTGGACGTACCTGATAATTTAAAACGAAACAAACAGATATTATTAGTTTTCAGTTAAAATGTAAACAATTTTTTTAAAAGCCACAGGCTCAAATTTGGAGGAAAATCAGCGAATTTACGAACCTGTAAGGCATGTTGTTACACGAAAGAATGCAACACGTTAAACATACAGATAATCTTCTTAATGATAATAAAGACGATTTTAAAAATGGTTTCTTTAAAAATATGGCGTAGTATTGAATTGTTTGTTGTTATTGACTTTGTTGATAATGAATTGTGTGTGTGTGTGTTTTTCTTTTTCAAATATAAGAGACGGAACCGCTACGTTCAGATCTGTTTAGCACAAATGCTTGTCATGGGGGGGGGGGGGGGGGGAATTGAGATTGTTATTTTTGAAATTTAAAATATTTTCTAGTGGACTGTATTTAATTATGTGTAAAGAAGCATTTTTAAACTATTAGTAACATCGGAACGAAATTTACATCACAAAAAGTAAAAATTACTCAGAAAGAAGGCGGACATCGAACCCGTAACTTCCTTAATTGCAATTTTGAACTCTGAAAGTAAACCTAGGGGCCGTGGTAGCCCGATCGGTAGATGTCGGATTCGGGGTCGGAGGGTCCTGAATTCGAACCTCGCTGGTCGAAGACCCACCGTCGTCATTAAAGGGGACTGGGCGACGTTAAATATGCTCGTGGTCTCAATGTCCTCCAAGTGAAACGATACCTCTGGGGGTGCTAGCACTAGGTAGCTATTAGCTCCTGGACTAGTTCTAAATTCTCATCATAACACAAATAAGATATCCTTTTGGACATGACGTTACCTTATTTATTTCCGTTAAGCAAAACTTCTTACCTTAATATTCAGATAGCAGTCCATGAATGCTATCAAAATAAATGTGGGAAAATTTTGTTATATAAATATCAAGCTTTCTAGTTCTGCTTTGGTGTTTCTAAAAACCCTTGTTTAAGGTAGTTTTAACACTTCTTTTCCCCCATTTTGATATCTGTCGTCATTCAAGGCCAAAAAAGCTTAGTTGAAACTTCCATTCCTGTGTGAGTTAAAATATGTATGTTTGAAAAAGTTTGTTTACGAATCCTTTTTTTTCGAAAAGGTCGTGCATTTCTTGTAGAAATATCACAAAATACGTCAGTTTTTGTATCTGGCATTGTAAGTGACTTGAATACTAAATTAGAATCCTGATTTTCTAAAGCAGATTTAAGTTCAACGCAGATCTTTGCTAAGCACTTAACTTTGCATTATCTAGTAAAGTAGGAAACTTGTTCGAGAAAGAGCATCGGCTGCGTCTTTTTAGCTACCGTGAAAAAATTAAATGCCAGTCTCAAACTCAGAAATAAAGGATTACTATCCGCTTTGCCTATATCTGTATGTATCTCTGCTTTTTTCAATTGTTTAAGTGACTGACTTACGATCAGTGTATATTGTACATTCCCTCGTCTCGATGAAATGTCCAAAATATTTTACAGCTTCCTAAATGGCTAATAATTTCGTACTAGAGACAGAGTATCTCAACTGAATCGCATTTAGTTTTTTAAGAAAAATGCCATTTGTTCTTATCCTTTTTCAGTCTGAAGACTTAAGGTTGAAACAATGGAGATATCATTTGCATTAGTGTGTAATGCCAACTTTCCTAAGTGGGAAAGACTAATGACGTGGCGAATTAAATTTTGTTTGTGACTTCAAAGCAGGAGACCATTCTATAAGTGTTGAAATTCTTTTTAGCTCTTCTTATTTGATATGTTAAAGGGGTTAGCGAACTTGCTGCGTTTTTGGCAAATTCTGAAATAATTTAGTAATCCAGTGAATCTTAGCTCTGACATTGTTTTTAGATTAGGATAACTTCGAATGTTTTTAACCCTTGATTTTAGAGGTTTAATTCCTTTAAAAGAAATGTCCTCAAAATGATGTTTTAGTTTGAGAAAAAGCATTTTGAAATATTCACGTTAAAACCATACTTAGCGAAACTACCTAATACCATTGAGTTCTAAGTGTAATGTTTTATTTTCGGAAAAATAGTAGTATGTCGTTTAAAAAAGCAACGGCGACGTCTAAATTTAAAAATGTTTAGTGTTTAAATAGTGGAAATAATTGGCTGTACATTTTAAACCAAATGTCAAATATAAGAATTCAAAACTACCAAACTATGTGGTAATTGGTTTTTGAATATCTTGAAACACGAAAATGTATCATAACTAGCTTAGAGGAAAAAGTTTCCATTGTAAAATGCTCGTTACGTAGTGTATGTGTGGTAGATTGTAACGATCCGGCACAGTGACCGAATTTATCTTACGAAAATCAACACAAATGCGATAGGATACAACTGATGTGGATACTTTTGTCATCATGCCGTTAATGATTGAGTATTTTGAGCCAACATACATTATGACATTTTTACCTTACTTTAACTCTACCAAAAGGGAAAAAACCTCATGCACTATTTCTAGGCAAAACTTTCTGCTGTAACAGTTAAGGTATTTTTTCGCCGCATTGTCTCCACTTTTAACTACCACATACACTTTAATAATGTACCATGTATAGAAAATGAAATATTTATATGAATGTAATATCACATCAAGAGATTTATAAAAGTGCAACAACTTCAAATCGACATTTCAAAAGTTTCCAAGTAATATCTTTATAAAGAATAGGAAAGCTGCTTTTGTAAACTCGCCTGCAGGGTAACCCACAGAGCCACAAACATTTAAATAGGATACAAATTGATGTTTTATATGTGTGAAACCACAACTTTATCCTAAAATACGAAACTTGATACACTAATGAGTTTTGATCGTTTATTCCATTGATATTCAGCAGAAATCGCCAGTGGATAGCGTACCTTCTCTGCGTTACCCCTTTCCAGGTATTGATACTTTTGATAGATTTAAACTTTTATACCTCATTTATAGTGTCGTAAATTTAGTATTCTTCTGGGTGATTCAATATTTATTCCGTAAAAGAAGAAATAAAACAGTAAACTAAAGTTTTTCCTTAACATATCATTATCACATTTGGTTTATAAATATTCTTAAACCCATGCATACACCATAACTATACAAACTAGCTACCGGTGAATAAGCGAATTTTTAAGTTGAGGGACTTATTAACTCCCATTTTGAAAAAAAAACTGCATTAAACCGGAAATTTTTCCGAATCGTAACTGCTTTCATTGCTGTCTCGATTTCGCGTTTCTGCGTGAAGAGTAGCGTCAAAGTAACTACTGTTTATGTATCGATGCATGTCTAGATGTTTTTAAAAATCAGTCAATTCTCGTGCTTACTCCAAAAAAGCAAGGAAGCTCTTAACTTCCGTAGAGATTATTTTCCCGCATTAAAGTTTACATAAAAAAATACTTGAAAGGGTTTTTTACATATAAGCGGTCTACACTTATTAAGCCCGTTGATGCTTTCAAACACCTCCCATTGGTGTTTGAAAGTGCTTTAAAGTACTTAACATTATTGATTTGATACAAAAGTATCATATATTTTTGTATAGTGCTTTATCATTACTTTTTTCTTTAATTTCTTTAAAAAAAGATAACCACTCATTTTTCCTCCTCGGATTTTGTTTGTCTTACCTTTGAACGCAACTTTTTTTTCCTCAAATTTGAAGTTTCTAATTATTGATAGTGATTAAATATTGTGAAATTGTTCATAGTTTGTTAGCTTTTCTGCAAAACTGACAACGTAATTATTTTGGTAGGATTTCACTTAATTGCTAAGGAAAAGTTCGAATTTTTGAAACGGCTGGAATTTATTTCACGATTTTGATAACTTTACACCAGAACAACTATTTTGCTTGGCTCTAAATTTACACACTAATTTCATTAAAACAAAGTTTGCGCCTCAATAGGTGTTTGAAAGTGCCTTAAAGTACTTAACTTTATTGATTTGATACAAAAGTATCTTGTATTTTTAAATAGTGCTTTATCATTTTTTTCTTTAATTTCTTTAAAAAAGATAATCACTCATTTTTCCCCCAATCAGATTTTGTCTTATCTTTGAACGATTTTTTTCCTCATGTGAAGTTTCTAATTATTTATTGATCTAATATTGTGTTTATCTTAGTTTGTTTTTTTTGCAAAACTGACAACATAATTATTTTGGTAGAATTTCACTTCATTGCTAATTAAACTTTCTAATTTTTGAAAAGGCTGGAATTTGTTTCACAATTTTGATAATTTTACACCAGAACACTATTTTGCTTGACTCTAAATTTTCACACTAATTTCATTAAAACAAATACATTGTATTAAAAAACTGTTCGTCCAGTTGCCAAAAAAAATTTTAAAAAATAGTAAATGTACTTATATAAACGAATAAAAAAGCAATGTGTCAACTTAAACTATTTTCATTATCAAAATAAAATTAATAAAATTCTCCTCATAGCTTTATTTTAAAACACGACTCAAAATTCACTTCATTAGCCGCCGCCAAAAACAGTACATGAATTAAAATTGAAGAGAAAATAAAACGAATTATGTCAACGGTGAGATATTTCACAGTTAACCATGCTGTAGAATCGGAGTCGAGGGTTTAAGTTAAAAGATTTGAAATCTTATTCGGTGCTTTCCCCTCAGTCCGTAAGTCTGCCAATGTTTGAGGAGTCTGACTTTGGGATGGGGAAGAAGTCGGAGTCGAATACTTTAAAATTCAAGAGTCAGAGTCGGTCCTTTTCCCTCCGTGTCAAATTTATTTGCTAAAGATATGGAGTAAGAGAGTCGGAGTCCAACTAATTTTGGGGTACAGAAGTCAGAGTCGAAGGTCTGAAATTCTAGTAGTCGAGAGTTGGTCAGCAACAATTATTTCTAAGAAAGTTTGTTTCAAACAAATCCATCTTTAGGTTTGGGATCTCTATTGAATTTTAGCTTCTCTGTACGTTCCAATGTTTAAGTAGTTAAACTGTTCAAAATTTAAGAGAAAATTGTTAAAATCCAAAATATAATTTCTTTTCATGTTCTACACGAACGTCGTTTTTTCTTTTTTTTTTTTCAAAATGTTAGTCTGAATAAAATGTGCTTCTTAGTTTGGGGTTTGTTTTCCTTGAATTTTCCCGCAGATCTAAAGTCAAGTTTTTGGAAGTGTTCAAAATTGAGCGAAAATTCGTTCTTATCAAAAATAAAATGAAATAAAATGAAACAAATTGATAGAGAAGATTCAAAACTAACAATTCCTCCGCCGGAGCCGGCCGAACGATAAAAAACTATATGTAATGATTTTAATTGATTTATTAGTTGGGGCATTATTTTGCAGTTTTGGCAATTTGACCTTTTTTATCTACCCTTGAAATAACTGCTAGTGTCGACATGATTTCTGAGTTTAAAGATGGATAATCTAGTATCGTCGAGTGTCGGAAACTATCTAATGAGAATCGAAAGGGGATCTAGTTTGTAGTAATGCCAAGTTATGGAAAATGCGAGTAACGGGTTTATAAGCAGAGTTTTCTCGTCTTGTCAAAATATGGCCTTTTGAGGACGAGGTTCGGGTTTAGAGTGTGCACAGTTTGAGACAGCTGAGGTAATATTAATGAAAAAGCTATTTCTTATATGCTGAAATTGTGGGAAATTAGTATTTAATATTTTAAAATAAATAAAAGTATTACTTGGAAATGACTATTTGCGCATAAAAAGGCTTTGTCATAAGTCAGCAACTTGAGTACCGAGTACAATTTATTGGTGAATTTCCCCTAAATTTGGAAGTTGCTCGGAGATGATACCGACGAAACGGTAAGATAAAAAATTTCTAAATAATGCTCCCCTTTGCCTAGTTCAAAAATATCCTTCCCATGATCAGTTTAAATTTATCTGAAGCAATAAACTCCATTTAGTAAGAAAGAAATATTTTTAGTTTATTGTTGAAACAATGGAACTCTTAGTAAAATTAAATATTGTCCAAGCTGTATTGTTCATTCTCGCTTGAAGCTGGGAGGTTTGTAGCCTTCTTCTTTATTTGTTACAAAGCGGTACGTTACCGTAACCGCTGGCGTGATAGAGCGATCTGCTGGGAAGACCAGTTTCCTCTACTTCTGCTTCACGAAACTTTAGGCTCACAGGTACGTGGATGAGATGTTGAAGCTTGGTTATAAACTCGCGATGATAAAGTTCGGCCTTTGCAGCAACAATTGAAGGATATTTCGGAAACGATGTGTTACATTTTAACCTCAATTATAGCGATGCAGGAGGAGACAGAAAAGTGAAGCAAACGTAAGCGCAGACAGGTCGGAAATTTGAGATGCTCTTTTTGAGAAAATGTTCCGAAATGAAAAATCTATGGGCACTGGATCACATTGAATCAATGTGCGCTGCTGAACGTGCATCCGACATTTAAACGAGTGTCTTCCACCCTTTGGTTGTGTCACGTTACCGCCAGTGGCCAGATTGAAACCACAGCTGAATAATTTTACCCTCTGTTTGCAAATCACCCTTTTATAAACAAATTAGGGGCTCCATCCCTATTTGCCGCCATTGTTGCCCTAAGGCCGCTTGTTGCGGGTGGCAATCGACGATTTTGATACTTTCACCCCTATAAGTACTCAAGAAATCATGGATGACATCCGCCACTTAGGGTTTACAGTACAGAATTCTTTCGATCTGTATCCAACGATACCAGTATAGACCTGGCAGACTTCGACAGCCCGGAGGCGATAGGGTTACTGACTTGCATAACTTGTACATGTTTTAATAAACTAATTAAACGATACTACTGAGTGCCAATCTTAGAAGCTTAAAGTAGTGAAATTACATAAATTGACGTTTTTGAGACGTAAATTACATCCTTTTAAAAGAAAAATATATGCATCAAAAATTATATTTTGAGCCATTCCAAACTTTTTTTTCACATCAAAAAAACGCGCATCTCTTAGGACTCTCAGAAAACATTGATTCTCCCCTGCGCGTTTTTCTGTTTTTCAGTCACTTGCTAGCAGCTCCGACTGAAAAACCAACCGTAAGGGGAAAACGGCATTATTAGTGGCTTGATAGTGGTTCTTAACTTCAGTACGCACAAGTAAAGCATGGGTGCCTATCTTATCAAAGAGCGATTGCCCCCCCCCCATCCTTTCCTTCAAGACTATTCAAGATCTAAAGCTACTACCCCTCCCCCCTCCCAGAAAAATGAAAGATATGGTGACAAATTCTTGGCCGTGTGGTCCCATGGAAAGAGAAAATGCCAGGAGATGAGGTGGTAAAAAAATATGAATAGACTATATAATAGAATTTATTTTTTTTATCTAAGCGGGGCTTTTCAATTTGCTGTTACCTTTATCAAACAAAGGTTGTTGTTAATGAGAATTTCATTGGGACGCGGGATTGCGCTACAACGTAATGCTTACTGCTAAGAGGTGGGGATAGGAGATGGAACACAGCACACTAACGAGATATCGTCCGTAACACACTTCACTCATTCTTCGATTCGAATGGACTTCAAGCTGAACTGGCGCCCAGTGCTGGACCTTTTCTGACACGATGCACCACGTCCAGAGATCAGTGTTGGCCTCCATATGGGAGTCTTTCCCACGAAACTCTCGTATGGTACATCCTAAGAATATACGTTGTGAGGTGGAGGAAAACATTAATGGAGGCTTACAGTTTACTTTTATTCAATCCGGATTTTTTAATTAGCCGCTAACTTTATTAAAGAAATGTAAGGACTTGCGTAGTTATTCAAATGTGCTACACAGAGTATTAAACTTGTTCAAAACGGAATGTTTCAAAAGTATTGTTCCAATTCTGATGGAGTTTAAAAGAGGTGATGGGTGTTTTTTCGAAATTTCTCTTCTAAAAAGTGGTTTTGGAACAATTTTCCTGATCCAGATCGGTATTTTTTAGGAAGTTTGATGCCGTTATTTGAGAAGTGTAACCCTTATTTTAAATGAGATTCTCTTCAACGGACGTCCTTAAACTAATGGTTTAAGTTAAGGAACGATTTCTTTTTTCTAACGGAGAGCTTTGGAGACTGTTGTCCTCATTTTTTAGGGACTATGTATTACATTCTTGTGGAGATTTTTAAGAGTTTCATTTAAGTAATTATTTGTCTCATGTCCGGATCCTGCTGACGTTTCTTGGCTTTTGTTTTCCTTATTCTAATTTGGATTTATACAGCCCGTTGACGCTATTCCGGGATTCTTGCCTTTCTACCACTTACACTTTTATTTTACTTTTTTTATTCAGGAGAAAAATGACTTGCCTCAAGGCTCACGTACCCGAAATTTTCTTTCACGGAAGAAATCAATGCAACAATGGAGGTAGCTCACGCAACGCCAGACGCAATTTGGTTCAACTTGGGAGTTTTAGGGTAGTGTCAATTTCTTTTAAAAAATTTCCTCATTAAACCGGAGTTTTTCGAGATTAATTTTCAATATGAATTGTTAGGGGATGTTTTATTCTGACGGAAAACATTCCCTTTTTTCTTTGTATTTCAACTAGAATTATTTAAACGCGTTTCTTGACGCTACTTTTATTTTCGAGGTAGACTGTATCGCGGAGCGACGCTGCTAGTTCTGAATAAAGGAAAGCTAAAAAGCATTGTCTGATTCGACGTGCTGAAAAATCTACGGCGAATAATCTTAGATTTTATGATTTCCTTTTAGTTTTATCATGCATAGTTTAATTTTTACTTTGAGCATGCTCTTAGACTTGTATATAGTTTGTAGATATTGCCGTGCTTTCTTCAGCATCTCATTTCAGGCAAGTTCCAAGTCATTTTCAAGTTTTAATGCCTTTTACAAAATTTGCATTTATACAGGGAAAAAAATTGATAGCATTCGCATTTAAATGAGTTTTGCAACATTCTTGTTGTAGTTGTATAACATTTAATTAATAATTTAACATTTTTATTAACTAATTAATAACCTCTACTTCAGGAATGGAGCAAACTTTTCAAAATGTTCATTTTTTAAATTGTAAAAGTATTTGGTTCGATGTTGCTCAGTCTGTTTTAAAAATAAAAGTTACGTCGAGTAGCACATGTTCAACAAGAAGGCTTCATTATAATGAAAGAAAGTGCCAGTTTTTCCGTCAAATGAAAACGTACCCTGAAAATCCATATTGAAATTCGGAAATAAGTCTCAAACTGCAGTTTGAATAAGGATCTTTTTTAAATATGTCATCACATAAAAAATCCCAAGTCCCGTCCAATTGCATCTGGTGTTGCGTGAGCTATCTTGATTGTTGGATCGATTTCTACCGAGGAAAAAAATTGCCCGTCCCTCGCCGGGCGTCAACGCAGCTTAGTTTACCCTTTGATCAGTTAGCCTGATATATGTATGAAATGAACCCGGCTGACAGTATATTAATATATCGTGATTAGCAAAAAGAGGATTATTTTCAATTCCCCGTTAGTAGAAAAAACAATGAAAAACAAGAATTTTACTTCTTCACTTTCAAGAAAAAATAAAAACAAGCAGAAAATAACAAATATATTTTCAGCTAATTCCTAATGATTTTCCCTCCACCTCACTTCACCTTTTAGCGTGTAACCCTAGGTGATACCACACTAGGGATCCGCGATGGAAGCTCTCTCCGTTTGGCTGGGTTCGGAGGTCGACATTGGTCTGCTGACGTGGTACATTGCGGCGGGCAAAGGTGCCGCACTTTGTTCCAGTCCCGTTTGGAACTCATCCCGAAATGTGTGAACATGACACACAACGAAGTATGCAGCGGACCACATCTTGTTGGTGCGCAGTGGTTCCCTCTCCGTTAAAACGAAAAGTTTTCAAACCGTAGGAGAAAATTCCCCTAAGAAAGTCCCATTGAGAAGCCCATTAAAAAAAAAAACTTATCTAAACGCTATGATAAATACTTCGAGCAGCAAGAGCCATTTTTGGGTCCTAAAATTAAAATTTGAACATTTCGGTTTTTTAAGCTTCCAAAACTCTTACGAAGCGTCCCTGATGCAAAAGTACCTACGAGTTAAATTTATATTAGTACCCACCTAAGATTTTACGTAAACTGTGGATTTGTACAGCCAATATAAAGACCTTAACGTTTTTAGCAGGCAGGTAATATATAACTCCGTTCATAACTTGTTTACAGAACTGCTGCAAAGTATGGTATGCCGAAATGTCTGTTCTTTTGAATGATATGTATATAAGTAGTATAGTCTGTGTGTCCGTAACCCAATCTCCTCCGGGCTGACAATGTACCAGGTCCATCCCACTACTGCTTCATATAGGACATTCAGGGAAAGTTATTCCACCAAGCCCTCCCTCGAAATCTTAAGTGTTTACAGACAAATTGATAAAAAATACATTAAAATCATTGTTACCCACCGCAAGCGGCAGTGCTCTGGTTTCCCTTCAAGCCACCACAAGTAGCGGTAATTGGCGAGCGAAGATAGCAGGAGGTGGTAACCATTAGTATATTTTTAATATGTGCGAGCAATTTTTCACCTCTATAATAAGGCATATATGTGAAAATGGCACTACAATACCCTACACAATTTTTATTACTGTAATTGGTAGATTAGCGGGTTATTACTGGGTATTATGTCTTAACGAAATTAGTAGCGAATGCCATTGAATGTGTTGTTCAAAATTGTCTTGCTGGGTAATTAAAGTTGATGTACTGGGGGATTCGCGCAGCCCCCCCAACCAGACGACCAATAATTACGCAGGAACATGAGGAAAGTAGACAAATATCCTGCGAGGAGATCAGTACAATAAAACACTTTTGACGTCCTTTCGTACCGCCCTAAGTAGGATGTGTTCTAAAACCATCAAGAATTTACGGGAAGCAAATGTCTACTGATAAGAAGCAGCATTTTACTCTTAGCAGATATTGGAGAAATGCAATTAGAACCAGCCATTCCTTTGCTAGTGACGCCTGAGGGACCGCACGCATGGTCATTGTCTTTAGCACTTGCTGCGACTTTTTACTGAACTTTATATCTGCTTGTGCTACTTCTTTTCTACCTCTCAGAGTGGTAACAGAAACTATGTAATTTTGCTCCAGGTTTAACGAGAGACAAGGCGAGTACCTCTTTAGTTCGGCCACTGGGCCCTCCTTCCCAACAAAACTCATTAAATTTATACTGGTATTACTCCGAGCTGGGTTCCATTAAAAGCTAGCCTCCCCCCCCCCTTTCGGACTAGGATGACATTGCCTCTCGTCCGTCCTAAATTTACCGCTCAGTAACGAGTTATGACAGTCATTGAAAGATTTCTAAAAGTTTCAGCTTCCTTGCTAAAAGAAAAATACAATTTGCCACAGAACGCTACATTCTTCCTCTGAGCTCCTCTAAAATTTCAAATGTGCCTCGAGCTGCATATTTTTTAAAAAATCTTTCAGTATTTCTAATAAGTAACTCGAGATTTTCAGAGAAGGTTAGCTTAAACTCGTGTTAACCAGTTCATGTTTTAACTACCTTTTGTTTATGCAAGAGAAATATCCTGGTCGAAAGCCATCAAATAGTTGATGAGAGAACAGGACAAATAAGCTTTTCTCGCTATCACGTAGCTAGCTGAAAGACTTCGCTTCTTTCACTAAAAGAAAAAAAACAGTGCTATGTTTTAATCACAAGGGAACATTGCAAGAATAAAGTTGGGAATAATAACACTCCCTAGTAAGACACAAAGCTTTAATTATTCCTCCATTGTTTTAACTATTTATACAAGAGTAGGATTTTTAAGTTATGCAATAGGTGTTTAAAAATGCGCGCTCTGTCCTTAGCCCATCCATGTTAAGGGAAAAAAAATCGATTAATAATTCGAAGAAAAGTAAAAAGCAAGTATTGTTATAAAAAACGAGTATATATTTAAAATCTATTACTTAAATCATAACTACAGGTTTGAAAATTGTCATGGAATTGAATTTAAAATTGTTGATCAAATAAGACTTGCTTTCCCGAACAATCCAAGAAAAAAAAGAAACCAAACTGAATGTGGCTCATTGCGATTTTTCCATAAGTCCTTTGGTAAACTCTGTACCGTCACTCAAATACATAACTGATCAAAAGATATGGTTCGTAAAGCTGCGTAAGGGTAAAACACACATCCAAAACATCAATTTGTATCTTTGATTTAAATCAAAAGTTGAAGTCTGGTTTCTGTGGAGTTGATTGATGCGGTCGATACCTTTTTGTTCGACAAGAAAAATATTCGGCCCTTATTTAATCGACGATAATCAATACACGGCCCTGTATACTTTTCCATTTTCAACAGAATAATCGGATGTATCTCATTCACAGATCTCAAGCTTTAGAAAAAGCATTTACAACGACGTTTTAACAATTGATTGAATTGAGTAACTTGAGAATCTGAGAGGTTCTTATTTAATTCGTTCGTTTAAATTGTTTCCTTGAAGTCATAGTTTCATGGTTTTTACTTATAAATGTGGTAAACTTGCGATTGTTCCTCCCCCACTCCCAGGGATTTCTATTGTATAATTCGTTTTTCATATGTTGCTGCGAAAAACGCCGGAGCCAAAACCCATTGAGCGGATTATTCTTTCGGTCTGTTCGTAGCCAAAACAAGAACCTGGTCTCCAATTTTTAATTCGCTTTTTTCAGCGTTTTTATCGTGCAACGGCTTTCGCTTGATCTGCAATGCTTCCAGGCTAGCTGCTGCCACCACTTTATATCGGTTTAAACGATTGATTAAATTGAACATTCGCTCGGTTGACTGCTTTCTACCTTTGGCTCAACCCGATGTTCTACCAAATGCGTGTGGCCATAAGGTATCGGTTCCCGTTTTCAGTGCTTGATAGACGTAAGCAACAATTATTACTTTAAATGGTAAAAACCTCATGAAGAACAGGCACTAGCTTCAAATGGGACCTTTTCAGTTGTTAGGATGCCTTGTCTTCTGAAATACGTCACAAGTTTGAACAAATTCATCCATTTATTTAAACAGTTCGGCCGATAAAAATACCAGCTTAATTTATTTATAGATTTAGTACTACTTATATGCTTTGTAGTTTATTCATGGCACAGGGTTTTGATATTTCACATAACCGTTTCGGTATTACTAGCAATTCAATGGAGCTCCCTGACGATCTTTTTAGCTCTAAAAAACATCCCCTTTTCGAGTGAATAAGTCTTTTTAACTGTTTCAGTTTTTGTCTCTATCTATTTAATTCTTTGAAATTTAGGTAATTTTTTTGAGCCATGATAAACTGATCTCTATTGAGTTTCGCAGAGCTAACTAGAGCAGATTTTTTTTAAAAATTTGATCACTTTCGCCAGCGTTAAAACAAATAATATCTGGAATTCGTAAATCAAATCGAAACGTGTTAATTTACTTATCTTTTGAATCTTAATGCAAATATAATAACAATATACGGTTATACATAAATTGTGAGTGGAAACAGCACGGTTTTCAATATTCAGTAGAAAAATAAGTTGCTTGTTAAGAAAGAAAATGATGAAAGATATTAAATTTTACTCTTGTGAACAGTAAATTCTTGTAATAGAAACCAAAAGTTCTCTCACAACATTTTGTGCATTTCATTTTCATTGGTAACCTTCTTCTGTATGTTTATCTTTGAAAGTGTCTAAATTGCTCATCCCTCACCATGGCAAATTTAGAAGTGAAAAAATCGAAGTGAGCATGCAAGCAAATTATCTTAAAGGACAGTTTGCACCTTATTGTTTAACTTTTTGCAATAATATTTTCGCTAAAAACTCCTTTTATTAAAACTTATTTATCTGACTGCCTACAAACCTTCGTATTACCTCCATTAGCGAGTCAAGCCGCCAGTTATTTTTTGCGCGAGATTTTCATCCAAGTATTTATTCTTCAAAAGTTTCTCATTTGTGGGGCAAGGATTCCTTCTTTTAGTTTAGAAATCATTCAATTTGGGAAAAATGTTTTCAATTAAAAAATCCTTTACATTTTTATCCGTAACTTTACAAAATATTTCATCAAACCAAGTTTTATATGTAAGGGCAAAAGCACATTTTCTTGCGGAATAAAGGGTTTACATTGAACATTTGATTTACCACAAATAAAATCAGTTCTTGGTCGTTATTTAACTTTGTAGTGGATTTTCATGTCTCTACTGTCTTATAAGGATAGAAAACAAGGATTTGTTAACCCAGCTTGCAGTTCGACAGTGTAGAAACGATTTTTAACTCTGCACAAGTTTTCGCAATAGTATTGTTTGACTAAGATTAGTTGAATATTTTCACATATTTCTTTTAGAATGACCGAGTGTGCCATAGGTATAGAAAGGGACTGGCTATTGTTATGAAGTGAGCTTTAGCTAGTTAGCCCTTTAAGATAGTTTTTGAACCATTAATGAAAATCGTCCAATGGTCTTGCTCGTAAGGAATTCCATTAATTTACTAATATTGTTGCAGAATATTAAAGAAAAATGTAAACTGTCCATGAATTTCAGAGTGAGGGGGCGTTTTCCATTTACAGAATTGAAAGCAAATGTTGCTTAGAAAGCGATGAGAGAAGCTAAAATCGAGATATCCTCGATTTGTTAAGAGCAAATTTAACGAGGGGCTAGAAAGTGCACTTAAAAGTGCAATGTGAAACGAATTAAAATATATTGCAGCAAAAAGGGGCAACGCTTCTTATGTAAGAAACAGATAACAACGAATCGTGGATCTAGTTGGATTGTGTTTGTCATGGTTGTATGATCCGAGTATAGAAAACAGAGGTGTTTGCAGGACAAAGTTTGTTGCTGAGAATTTTTGAAGAAAATATTCTTGAATAAATCTTTGATTTATAATTTGGTAACATATAGTTATATTGGCATTTTTATGCTTGCTGCAATTCAAGGTACTTTTTCGAAATATTTATCAGGATTAATGGCCGTAACATTATTTTGCGGTCGCAGTTGCGGATACAGTTTTTGTCAGTCATGGTGGGATTTTGCAAATGCAATCAAACTGATTAATTTATCTATGAAAGTTTGATGTTAATTTCATTCTGGATGCTTCATGCCACACTCCTTTTATCGTTAGTTGAAGTATATAGGTGGTTTTAGCAAAGCTAATTGCTAATTGACATCGAATCCAGATCCGTATTAAACATAGATGTCGTTCATCCTGTAGTGTCAGAAAAACTGATGCTACTAGCCCCTACATTTCTTAACAAAATTAATCTGGTTTCTATCAGCTGGGGGAGGGGGAGTTTGTGCTGACCTTTAGAAGTTGTAACTGAATAAGGTAAATAAAAAAAGAAACTAGTAAGTTAGTATTACGTACAATATAGTGTACACTTTTAATAAGTTATTAATACCAACGTGGTAATTAGAGCTCAGTTCTAATATTTACACTAAATTCTTTTTTTAAGGCATTCTACACGAAAGGCAAGTTAGTGGAATCAAAATTTGAACGAAAGATCATGATGGTAGAAAAGTGATAGAATTAACCAGCATCCTTCACCCGACAGTCAACTCATCAAGCACGCCAGTCACAAGTGCCGCTACCATTTTCATCCAGGTAAGCTGAATCCGCTTTCGTAGATTATATGCAATCTTCAATGACTTGAAACAAAGTTAGGATGATTTGCACCACGCTCATGCTTTTCACAGAAAACAGAATACCCAGTTATTTATAAATAATTTGTTAACAGCTTGCACTTGCTTTACATTCCAAGAAAGTCTCCGAAATAATGTAAAAATAAATCATCCAATTGAATTTTTTTAAACTTAAAAATACCGTTGTTATATTCAGCCAAGTTTTGTATCTGCATATACCCAAAACCATCAATAAAGAAGAAAAAAAATCTAGCCTCTGTTACATTACAATAAAAAACATTTTTATCGCGATCAAAAAAACTTAGCAAACTAATTATGTTCGAATAAATGTCTTTTATGAATTTCATTCTTGCATGCGAAGAAATTTTATCAGAGAATCTCCTTATAAAAAATTTCATATTAATCCCTTCAACGTATGAAGATTTGCAAAGCAAAAACTTCTGACTTTAAGTCTATTGCGAAATAGTTCTCATAAATGCAAAACACAAGTCGTTTGTAGCAACGTAAACTTAAAACAGTCTGGGACCTGCGGGAAAAATAATCCTGTTAAAGAAAACAAAATCATAAACTTATTGTAAATGTTTACAAAAGTTATGTTCTCGTTCCAGTTGTCAAAACATCGAATAAATTTTCAGAAGAAAGAATTAATCAACGGAGAGAGATTGCAGAAGAGACACTTTTAAATTAACTGCGATGAAAAAAAAATCATTCATCTTGCTATAAATGTAAATCGTCACACCTAAAAGGAAAGTAACATTCCAAATTCACGAACTTATCTGTGCAATTTGAGAAGAATAAGAAAGAATTTCCTTTGAAGGAATTTTAATCTAAATCGACTTTTTAGATGATTCCTGCACATTCGAGTTTTGAAACAAAATGATTCGTTCCGAAGAAAGACTAAATGAGCCTCTAGAAAGTTAAAATTACATATCTAGTAGGTGAGAAGTTCTCCATGGGAATATTTTCAATTCCTGGTGTTTTGTGAGTTTGAAAAATGAACAATCCACTTTATTTCTCTTTCATATAGCCAAGACAATTATTAGCTTCTAAATTAAGCATCCAAATGGATTCAAATACTTTTCAGAATGAGAATACGCGTTTCAAGTTGATTATGTCTCGAAAATGCATTTTTTTTTTTTTTTAGCGTGCTTATCTCTCCCCCCCCCCCCCCTTTTTCAACTGAGATGAGAAGCGCATTCAAGGTCAAGTAAAACTTTGGCATTTCAAGTGCGGATTTTAATTCAGAAAG
This sequence comes from Uloborus diversus, assembly GCF_026930045.1. NCBI lineage: Eukaryota > Metazoa > Arthropoda > Arachnida > Araneae > Uloboridae > Uloborus > Uloborus diversus. The sequence continues at coordinate 137,614 of NW_026558576.1, read as the reverse complement.
GGGTGATAAATAAAATTTGCTTAATGCTCTGTATGAATGGTCACGGGAGGCCAAGGTGACCTCCCAAGAAATTTCCTAATTCGGCAGATTTTTTTCTCTGACGATTCGGAAAATTTGGAGCCACAATCCCAATATTGCAAATTTTAAGTGCCCGAATGTCACTTTTCATTAGATGCCCGAATGTGTTACTTACCCGTATTTTATTATTCGGAAAATTTTGGAGTTCTATTTGGCTAATTGATAATTTCCACCCTCCCAAACAATTCAGTTCGGGACTCATGTGAATGCCCTTTGTTTCTAGTTTGTATTCATTTGATTGAAATACACTTCTTGGGCTTGCTTTTGATGTTTAACTCGAATGTTTTGGAAGTTCGATTTATTTCTTGAGAGGCGGGGCTCTTGTTCTTCTGGGGGGGGGGAGGTGTATTCGCAATATTTTGAGGAAGGTGCGCCCTTTCTCATAGGGGGCGGGCAATCCGAAAACATGTGTGCGGAAAGCCGCTTTGATACTCTCAGATGTTACGAATTTACCGAGTTATTTACTTTGTATCAATATAAGCAAGGGCATGCACAGGGGATAGAAGAAACACCTGTTGGCAAGGGCCCAAGCCTGAAGGCGGCCAGTATTTTCAAAATGAGGGGTGAAATATAGGGGTAAACAATATCTAGGGGGCCCGTAACAATCATTTGTGACGGGCCCCGAAATTTATATGCACGCCCCTGAATATAAGAATTTGTTCCCCGTTTTCCGGAACAAAAATAAACTCTTCCACAGTCGATCGTCTTGTTATTTGAGCTAAGGGGGATACAGACTACTGTTTTATTGGAGGTGGGTCGTGGTGAAGAACAATTCCTCCTCCCCACTCTAAACGAAACTACTACTCTTTTAAGTGCGAAAATTTTCTGAAGTTGCTTGGATGTTCATAACTGCAAAACTTTGGCCAGGAATAAGGCATGTAATAGGGCACAAACGTTTTTATTTATTTGATTACCAGCGAAATAGTAAAGTTAATCCAATTTTGCCTTGTCAAAGTAAAGCGTTTCCATGCATGTCTAACATTACCCAAAAATATTATAAAATTAGCATGCTGTGGCGCGAGTTTCATTTTTGACGACGACAGAAGCGTTACTCGATCAGTGAATTATCTATTGTTTCCATGAGGTTTTTTTAATTTTCTGAAGAAACTTCTTTATCTCGTACTTTTCCTCATGGCTTTGTAAGCAGACATTTTAAACTTAACAAGGCTTTGAAGTCAGCTTTACAATGACCCTTTTGCTATGAGAATAGAAAGAAATTTTCACGATAGAGGATTGTTTCTTGTTACCTGAAAGCACTGCTTGAAAAGTTAACAATGAGTTAAAAAAAAGAATGTATTTGAAATAAAAAGATGTTAAATAAACCCTTAAAAGAATTGGTTCCAATCCGACAACTGGGGAGGAAGTTACTTCCAACACAACTTCCTCCAGCTTATCGGGACTCATATGGTCAAGAGAAAAAAAAATCAGTCCTCTGTGTGGGTCGACACTCTCCTAAGAAAGTTGAATTATTCTGAGAAATATGATCAGAAAGTGAAGTTAAAAAGCATATTTAATTAAATGTTATATATAAGGCGCGACGCTTGGAATTTTTCTTTTGGGGGAAGGGGGTTATATGGAATTCATACCTAAAAACACCAAAAACTACCTATTTGTATTCAAAAACATCCGATTCTCGGTTCGGGGGGGGGAGACAGTCGACCCCCTGACTTTCCACTTAAATTAAGCGCTTGATATTCATGATGATGATGATGATGTCTATGATTATCTGCATTTATGTGGCTTCGAAGTTGTCCTAGACAGCCTTTGCAACTTCGACAGCCTTATCTGTTGAAGTAGGTTCACTGGGTCTTCTAAGTCAATGTGAAGAAGTTTCGCCTGGATTGCTGGACAACTGAAGATGTGTTGACGAGACAGTGACATGTCATCTGGGCAATGAGGACAAAAGTTGGTGTCCGTCCGCAGAAATCCTCATCCCCTTTAAATGATTTGTTCTAAGTCTGGTTATAGTAGTCGATATGGCTCTGTCACAGTTCAAATCCAGAATGGAGTTTCTTTTCGCTAGTTGACCGATTAATCTTCGGCCAGCAACAGCATTGGCGTCAACGAGGGTTAGGGATTTGGATGGTTGAGAAGAATTACAGGATGCCTTTGTGCGCTCATCGGACTTCTCGTTACCAAAAATATTTACATGAGCCGGTATCCATTGTAAATTGCAGGATCTTTGGGCAGCAATCTCGCGTAAGGCTGGACTTGACTGTACATTTTTCAAAAATTGAAATGAATGTTAGATATACTTGCTTTTGCATCATTTAGCCGTTTATCTAGTTCTTCGAATTCTCCTAATTTCACATAAGGATCAATCCATACACGTTCCATACAGTATAAACTACTCATTCAAGTTCAAATATTTCTAAGTTATCAAATTAAAATAATTATTTTGAAAATTGCAATATGTTTTTTCAGTATAATGTATTATATAGGGCACAATATATATAATTTAAGAAGGTGCAATGAAGTTTTCACACTTTATTTCTGTTTTAGTGCATGAATTGGCGAGCAAAATTGCTAAATTTCAAAGACCTGTATCTTTTTTTTCAAACCAAATACAAAAAACAATATTTATAACATATGTAGTACTTGAATGGAATATTCAATTGGCCAAGAGATTTTATTTTTAATTCCATCCTCTCTTGGTTTACATGGGTCTAAAAATGTCATTTTTGTCATGTTTTCGAAAAAAAAAAGACCTTTGCTGTTTTACTTTTTAAAGCAAAGTAAGGGGAGTTATTGTTTTCATATAAAATCGTTTACTTAAACTTTGGTATGAATTTCTATTTTAACCATCCCTGAAAGAAATTTTAATACTGCATTCAGGTAAAATGCAAGTTAATTATTGCGTTGTTTCTTGCGGCTGGATGTATGTATGTATCTCTCATAAGTCATAACTCAAAAATGGTAAGCTGAAGAAGGTTAAAATTTCGCATGTGGGGTGTGCGTACGTTCCAGTTATGCACTTCCCTTTTAGTTTTCGATCGGGTGTTCTAAAAACCATATTTACTCTTTTTTTGTGGCTATTAATTACTTACTTCAATACAAAACTAATATAGCGTCTCAGACTGACGATCATTTGGTGATACACTCTATAACAAAAAAATCGGAGCACCAAGAAGGAGTGATCCGATTGCGATAAAAATGGTGGATAGGAAGACAATGCATAGAATAGTAAATGATTAAATTCTTAGAACAATTGAATAATTTATGTCAGAGTTACAGTAACAAGTTGAATAAGGTATTGACCCGCCTTTAGCCTATACATTCAAGATTAAGCATGACGAGGGAAACACCGATAAAGCTCCCGGAGGTTGTCCTGCGGTATTTCCGGCCAAATTCATTCCAATTGTCGTACGAGGTTTTCAACATTCCTTTCCAGATGCATCTAGCCATCCCAACATATCCCAGACATGCTCGATGGGATAGAGATCTGACGATCTGGCAGGCCCCCGAAGAATTAGACAAGCTTGCAGACAGTTCATAGCAACACATGCCGTATGTTATCTGGCATTGTTCTGCTGAAAACCAGCCGAGGGTACTGCAAAAGGAACGGCAACAAAACAGGTCTTAGGATGTTGTGGACGTACCACTGTGCAGTAAGTGTACCTCTAATTACGACCAAAGGGGTCCAGTTATGAAAGGAAATGGCACCCCAAAACATAATGCCTTGTTAAGGGCCAGTGTAGCGTGCAAAAGTGAAACCAGGATCCCTCTGCCCTGGGTGTCTCCAAACACGTCTTCGATGATCGTCATGAGACAGTTGGAAGCGGGATTCGTCGCTGAAGACTATACATCCCCAGTCGGCACCATTCCAATCTGATCGAGCCATGCACCACTGTAATCTGACTCGGCAGTGAGTAGGCGTCAGTGGCAGGTGGTATCGGCACGAGAGTAGATTTCGTTGTCGCAACCGTCTGTAAATGGTCATGATGGACACTGGTGTTTGGGTTGAGTGTCTGATGGTTCACAGAGATGAAGAAAGCGCTGTGACAGCTGATCGGACAATCACTCTGTCATCACGATTTTGTTGTGACCCCATGTCGACCGCTACAATCCTGACGCTGAATTCTGCCATTTTCCACCCATCCTTGCCAGCATCTTCGAATCGCCTCATCGCTTCGACTCAAATGACGAGCGATTCTACGATTAGAACAAACGGTCTCTTACAATCTAATGATATGACCTCGTTTAAACTCTGACAATTCGCTCGTAATGAGCCCCAACCCCGCGGCGAGGCATTTTTAAGTTGTTGAAAGGTAATCTGAATCGCAATCAAACCGATAGTTTTAACAACTGTTGAAGAACTGCTCTTTATATACATCTGCTGGATGGGGCCGTGGTAGCCCGATCGGTAGAGTGTCGGATTCGGGGCCGGAGGGTCCTGGGTTCGAACCTCGATGGTCGAAGACCCACCGTCGTCATTAAAGGGGACTGGGCGACGTTAAATAGGCTACGATACCTACGATACCTCTGTGGGTGCTAGCACCAGGTAGCTATTAGCTCCTGGACTAGTTCTAAATTCTCATAAAACTGTACGATCCGGTGATGGTGCTGCCATCTATCGGTATGTAAAATAATGGAGGCAAGGCACTTAGTATGCAGTCCTCGACATAAATACAGTTGTAGTCAGTTGTGACTCGGAATAGGGATCTGCTGGATGCGCACTTTCGATGCGCTGGAGATCAAACTGTTCCTTCATTGGACACCAAATTTTAATCATTTGCACATCTGGTCAAAACAATCATGCATACAAAATTTAAAGCAATCGGATGATTGCTTCTTGATTTGTCGATTTTTTTTTTGTTATAGAGTGTATATTGCCGAATAGAACCGTGGAAACAAATATGAGAAGGCGAAACAGATTTTTGTGTCATTTGTTTAGATTCCCGCTGAACCGACGATAAGTTTTAGAGCACTTGCGTGCCCCTCCCCTCCCCCCCTCCCTGTATTTTTGAAATTAAACTCTAGTTGCACTTCCGAGTTGTTTAAAACTAACACCATTCATAAAATTAGATACTTTGTTTTTTAAACTTACTCTATTGTTTAGGAGGAATTTAGAGCATTAATGTAAGAAATTGATTAAATACGTTTTGAATGGTGACATAATTCGGAAATCAAAGGGACTTTTGAATTTTTTCTTCGGAAGTGCTGAAGTCGAATGAAGGAACTCTTCCGAGGCGTTGGTGGTAGCGGTTCTGTACTGAACAAATGAGGCCGAAGTTGTGAACGTAGTTTAATGCTGTGAGTTACTCCAAAATCAGTGGGTGACCCCCCCCCACCCCTTCCTCGTCGTTTGAAGCATTTCTTAAATATTTAACGATTATTTATTTTGCTCAAAAAATGTCATTTTGCGTATTTCTCATTCTTGTTTCATCTTTATTTCGTAATGCGCCATCTTTTTTGCATCTTTTATAGCGATCAATTATTTTCTATTGTAAGTAATTATTTTCATGTATTTTTATAAAATCAATGAACGATTTATTTTCGTTTTCATCATATTTTTAATAATATGTTATAGAAAATTTTTAAGGATGTTTTATGAAGTAATTTCTTAAATTTCAGCAAATTATTGTTAAATTGAAAAATTTAATTTGAACTTGTTTGTAGTGCTTCATAAAATATTTTAAACAATCAAATAGTTCAATATTATGTGTGCGAACATAAGATCAAGTAGTATATGTATTTGGTTATTATTAACTTGGAGTAAATATCGAGTTTGTTTATTGTAGCTGCATTTTAAGAACCTCACTCTTTTCATGGCTATTTCTTTTTTCAGAAAAAAATTATATTACTCTTATAGCTTTTATAAAAAATGCAAATTTTTCTATTCATTAATTTTAAATAAGTACAAAAATATTCCTATTATGATTTAATATTGTAATTTATGTCTTACCTTTATCGTTTAATTTCATGACTAAAAAATGTCTTCGTGCAATCTTTCCACTTTAATTGCGTAATTTGTTGACTGTTTCATATTTTTATTCTTAACTTTTTTTTAATGATTAAACAACATAATTTAAAGTTTTTTTAACTATGTATAGTGTACGTAATTTATACATTATTACAATATTGCTGAAATCTTACTTATATGTTCAATTTAAAAAAAATCAGTTAGTTATTAAACAGTGTCTTTGTTTCTCTTCCTTTTTTTTTTTGCTCTTGTTCTTTCTCTACCATTATACAACAGTCAAAAAACGAAGCATAACTACATCCTATATAGATTGCATGTAGTACGATCCAAAATTTCGGGGATAACCTGTATAAAACTTTACCCAGAATAGTTCACATTACCGAGGCACATCCACCTTCAAAGGATCACCTTGAGGCACTATGTACTTCTGCCAGTGTTCATATAACTTTTGGAAACACTGCTGGAAGTCTTTTTCGCAACCTACTATGATGTAGCTTTAAGTGCTCCTGACGGAAGAAAGCGGCGTGCATGCAAATGTTTTTTTTTTTTTTTTTTGCTGACAACAGGCAAGAGTCACACGGAGCTAAACACGACGAAACGTTATGTTGTTTGTTTGTCGTGTCATAGCATTGATCAATCAAACCGTGCATCCTCAACATAAAAGTCGGCTTCTTCCGCATGATGAAGTTAAAGCAGCAGCGCAAGAGGCCTTACAGGAGATTGTGAAAAATGGCTGCCAGGAGTGCTTCTAAAAAGCTATACGAACGTTGGCAGAAGTGCATAGTCTTTCAAGGTGATTATTTTGTAGATAGATGTTCTTCGGTAATGTGAACTTTTCAGGGTAAGGCTTTATACTGCTTGTCCTCAAACTTTTAGATCATACTACGTACGTATGAGTTTTCAACTTACTATTTCATAACGTTTCTGAGTGACGCACGTTTGCGTGTATGAAGACATCACAAGAGAACTTGCGATAATTAACTGAGGAGAAGTTCAAAATGGATATTTTGGTCATCTATATGTTCTTAGGTACATATGCGTGTACAGATGTGCCGAAAAAACTTGCGAAGTTTAAATTGAGTGATTCTAAAATAGAAATTAGGTAGAAATTTGATTTTTGTTTTTTTTTTTTTGATTACAAGTCTTTATTCGTAGAAAGGAAGTAAAGTGAAATAAATAAATGATTCTTTAAATCCCTGACAATCTTATCAATTTGGGGCCGTAGTAGCCCGATCGGTAGAGTGTCGGATTCGGGGCCGGAGGGTCCAGAGTTCGAACCTCGATGGTCGAAGATCCACCGTCGTCATTAAAGGGGACTGGGCGACGTTAAATATGCTCGTGGTCTCAATGTCCGATCCGGTGATGGTGCTGCCATCTATCGGTATAAAAAATGGAGGCAAGGCACTTAGTATGCAGTTCTCAACATAGTTGTAGTCAGTTGTGACTCGGAATCGAAATCTTATCAATTTATTTCTGTTAGATTTTTTTTTTTTGCCATCGGCCAACGGCATCGTCCATCGGCCATCTGTAATCGGTCATTTGGAGGAAAACAATCGGCAATCGGCCATCGGCCATCTTTGAACAATCGGCATCGGCCCATCGGCCAAAAAGTGCCATCGGTCGAGCCCTACTGGGTGACATCAGAATTTTAATCCAGCGATATATCGCTCTCCAAATCTCGATATTTTCAATATATTGATACATTTTTTGGGGGGAGGGGGGAGGAGCGAAAGATCGAAAAAAAAAGCATTTCCTAATATAATAAATACAATTTTTTCTCTAATTAAAAACTTTCCTAAGGGAGTGGGAGGGCGTGCAAATGGTATAGCTCAATGCATGACAAATTCCTTCTCAAAGAAAAAATTTTCAATATTCAATCCAATATTTTGTTTAAATCTTTCAATTTGAGCAGTCTCAATAATTTGAATGTGATTTGAACTATATTTCGTATTGACGTTTTAAATATTTTTTTTTTTTTAGTTTTTAATAGCTCTTGCTTTAAGACTTTTTACTTCTTAGTTGAGTAACATTAAGTAAAATACTAATAATAAATCCTTAAAGAATGCAGCTATAAATTTTGAAAACTATCACACCATACACATACTAAGCCCACATAACTATGAAATATACTTTTGATTTATATGTCACTAGCTGTATTACCCGACGTTGAACGGTCTACCTCGAAAATAAAAGTTTCGTCTAGTGACACATGTTTAACAATCAGGTGTTTAAAAAGAAGGGGGGAAAATAGCACAAACTTTGAACGTCAATTTGTAGAAAGCGCAATTTTATGACTCAAATTTTAAACTTAGTCATCATTGGATTTGTTTGTAATCATTCTGGATTTTCTGGCGAAACCCCCCAAGGTGGTCCCCGTACACCCCATTGTGATGAGAAAAAAACTTATGTGAATTCCTGAGCATCAAATGACCGCTGCGCCATGTTTGGAAAAAAATCCGACAAAAACTGGATTTGCATAAGGAAAACCCCTTGTGGGGTGTATCCGCATCCTCCCCCCCTTTCCTCATAGGTAGGCAAAAACCCGTATGACAATTTTTGACAATCAAAGAACCGCTTTGCCAAATTTGGCAAAGATCCGACGAAAACTGGATTTGTATAAAGAATCCCCTGTGGGAGGGAGAGTGGCCCCCATTGCGAACGAAAACTACGCGAAGTGAATTCTTGAGCATCAAAGGACCTGTCTGCAAAATTTATGCAAAAGTCCGACGCAAATTGGATTTACATAAAGAAAACCTCTGTGGGGTGTTTTTGCCCCGCCCCCACCCTCATCGGTTGGCGAAAAACTCCCTATGAAAATTCCTAAGCATCAAAAAATCGCTGATCCAAATTTGGCAAAGATCAGACGAAAACTGTGGATTCGTAAAAGGAAACCCCCGGTGGGAGAGGGATTCCGATTGCGAACAAAAAATGCCCTATATGTGAATTCTTGAGTATCAAGGGACCTCTATGCATAATGTTGCAAAAATCCGGCATAAACTGGATTTGCATAACGAAAACCTCTGTAGGGTGTTTTCGTATCCCACCCCCTCCCTCGTAGGTAGGCGAAAATCTCCCTATGAAAATTCCTAAGCATCAAAGAATCGCTGTGGCAAATTCAGCTCAGATCCGACGAAAACTGTGGATTCGTAAAAGGAAATCCCCGGTGGGAGTTCGAGGGGGGTTTTGACTGCGAACGAAAACTGCCCAATGTGAATTCGAATTTGCATTACTAAAATCGTTATTTGTTTAATTAAAATATATAATACGTTTAAAGCTAATTTTTTACACTTATATTTACCATACACTTATATTTTGATATTTATTTTAAAAATGCAATTAATTTTTCTTCAGCAGATCCAATTCAAAATCCATATTATTAGGTAAATCAATTGTCTCATCAGTGTCATTATTTCACAAGCAATTTAACTGAAAAATAAATACGTAAATTTTTTCACTTTTTCAAATTCCGGTATTTGATGAAGACTCTTAATCTGAAGTCAAAAAATGCCAAACAATTTCTCATTTCATACTCACCTACAGATACGACTTTTGCGCTCAGCACGGCAGGATTGAATAAAGACAAGGTTTGTTAGTGATTTAGTCTAAAATGTAACAACATGCGCAAAAAGTTTTTTATGTGATGTTTAATTTTACTTTTTGTTGTCTTAGTTAATAATGCATACTTAAATTTCGATATTTTTTTCTAAAATATAAAATTTTAATGACGTGTCGCTACTGATTATATCATTTTTTCGCCACCACGCATCAGGTATGTAAGCATCATTTACGGGCGATTTACGAAAGGAAAGACATTAAATTTATACCGTCAAGTTGGTATTAGTTAACAAAATTGTGAGTTGTTATTTTCCTATCTGGATACAATATGTCAGCGATAGGCGACCTATACAAATGCCAAATGCTTTCCAAATTTAGCGAGCAACAAGACTTTGAGGGGAGGAGAATTTGACTCTAATCCTTGTTGTGCAACAGGTGAAATCCCGTTTAAAATAATATTTTCCTACTATAAAAATTTGAGAAACATACCAAGGTTTATCTGTAAATCCATAGCCACTTGTGTGGATATTTTTTATTAACAAAAGTCAAATATTTTTTTTTAATGAAAATAAAAAATTGTGGCATTTCAGGGATTATAAAGTGTTTTTAAAAATATTCAAACTTTTTTGACAAAGTAGTTTAACCTATTTTTCCCCAGAAATATTTTTTGTCCTGACAAAAAACATGGTTGAGAAATTAGGTCGTTATCAGCTGAAAACGGGTTGGAGATCGGAGGGTCGATCATGATTGCCGGGAAGTACCTACCGCTGACGTATGTAATGAAAAATAAAAAATTCTTCTTTTTCTTTGGTAACTTAGGATCTTGGGTAAGTTGGCGTGCAGAAATGAAAGAAATTACGCTGATATTTATTATTCACTTGTGACATCAAATTCAGTAAATTTTTTATGTGCTACGTTTTAATTTATCTTTTAAGCCACTCACATTCTTCGGAGTCCCCCACGTTGAGAACCGCTGTTCTATAGTTTTCCGTTTAAACCTTTTTCTCTAAATCAACAATTATAGTTTCCAACAATTCCAAGTTTAACAGATTGAAACAATTCGTATCTGCAAACCAAAAGGGTTAACTTCGGGTAGTTTTAACAACAAGGAAGAATTCTCTCGAATCATCAATTGAATCAAACGTTTGTCTTTAAGTCAGCAATCTGAAAAAAGAAGATATTTTAAATGGAATCATGCTTGGGGAGGGGGGTTCTAGCGTTATCTCGTGGCGGAGAAGCGAGGCGAGATTGACCTTGATGGAACTGTGGGGGAAAAATAGAAATGAGTTTCAAATTAAGGGGAATCTTTTTGATCGAAGAACCGGCGCAGGTTGCTTAAAATGCAAGCTCGTTTTTCTTTGTGTGCCTTTAAGCCTTTAACGGGAAGGGAGAAGGGGAGGTTGAAATGGAGAAATTCTCTGAAACTTTAGATTGTATCCAGATGCTAATACTGTCGAAAATTTCTCTATTGTTTTGTGGCCAACTTACGGTTTTTACGTCAATAACTTCGTATGAGTCAGAAGTGAACTTTTTTTTATGAATCTTCGTCTTTGTATTCAGGTTTACTATAGTGTCTTTACTCCTCCCTCCCGTTGCTTAAGCAAACATTGTTTCGACAGACTCAGTTTATCTAAATTTCTTGGTTGTAAAAAGATGGACTGCCAGTCTAAACGCAAAAAATGTGTAACTGACATTAGATTAAATAATTGACCAGATATGGTTAGGCAGATATGATAACATACGTAAAAAAACGCATAATCGTTGAAATGGTGAATTGGACAAATTTTGCTACATTAAACGCTGCCCGCGATAACCGCGGGACAAACATTCAGAAGGTTAGCAAAGTAAAAAGCCTAAATGAGATAACATTGAAAACTAACATTGAAAACTCTGTACCTCAGAGCCGGACTGACGTAAGTTCAAACATTGCTGTTTTCAGTTTATTAGTGCATTGTAAGAAGAAGCTACGAGCCATGTGAAAGAAATTGTTTTAAACAAAAATTCTTTCCAATTTTTTACCAGGGTTAAGGAGGGTTCCATTCTTGCAAGCGCCGGAAAAACGTTTTTCCTCTCTCGTGTAAAGTTACCCTAATGTGACATACGTTCCTCTAGCTCTGTACAAAAATATTACACGGAAAAATTGGTAAACGTACTTTAAATTATTAAAAACGAAAATTTTAAAGTAATAAAACGTATCTGTGAATGTAGGGACATTACTTGCTAGTAAAATACTGAAATTTTAATACAGTGGCTTGGACAATTCAGGTTATATCATGTTTTCTAATGATTGTGATGATGGATTCTTATGCATTTTTAGCGCCGACCTAAAAACTACTTTTACCCTTCTCCCTCACACACCGTCAAAATCTGGAAATTTACGGGGTTACTTTGAAAAAATTGTGAGATTATTACTCAAAAAAGAGTAATATTCACCGTAAAAAGCAGCGACAAAATAAACAGAGTAAAACCATCTCCTTTTGACTGACTGAATGTTCTGCAAACAAAGATGACACAATATAAAAAATACGTCTTTGCTAAATTAATAGCAATAATACATCTCAAAAATATTCAGGTTTTGAGCGTTACAACAAACTATTTTTACCCAGTTCTTCAGTTTTGTACACTTTGCGTCTGTCAGTAGCGGCCTTCAGGGGGGCAGGGGCCTGTCCCTGTAAGGAAGACACTAATCTAAAGAAGGTCTAAACTAATTAAAACGATATCATTTGATATTTTAAAATTAATTTCCACATAGCTTACAGAATTTTTTTTAATTATATTTAAAAAAAATAAGAATTCTGAAATTTTGAATTAAAATTATGTTTTTCTCAATCACGAATTGCGACAGGAGCCTGCTCATTGGGGTTTATTGTTTCTAGAAACGGCTCCTGTCCCCCCAAGCCCTTCCCTCCTCCTGGGCGGTTACGTGTGTATAGTGTGTGTGTGTGTGCAGGCGTGTGTTTGTGTGTACGCGTGCGTGCATGTATGTGTAGGCTTGTGTGTGTGTGTGTAGACCTGCGTGTATGCGTGTAAAGGCTTGTGTGTATGAGCGTCTGTGTGTGTGTGTGTGTGTAGGCTTGTTTGTGCGTAGACCTGTGTGTATGTGTGTCAAAGCGTGTGTGTGTGAGTGTGTATGAGCGTGCGTGTGTGTAGGACATGGACGCTACCGACCAGGAGCAGCGGCTACCGGTAGGAGTCGCGCTTGCAGAGGATTTGGAGGTTGAAAAAGGTACGGACAACAAAAACGGTCAAATGAAAGCAATTAGCAATCGTGATTGCTCAAAAAAGAAAGGAAAAAAAACATGCACACTTAAAGCATAGAAATTTTGTGAACGGGGGAGGGGAGATACTTTCCGGTGCCCCCTCTCACTCCTAAATACTACTCCTGCATCAACCCCTGCACTCTATGCTCGATCAGTGATAAATTCTCTGTAACTGATACGTTATAGACAAAAGTTCTCTTTCCAAAAGGCTGACGATTCGATTACTAATCGATTTAAAACAACAAAAAATCCCTTTTTGCGTAAACAACGCACGGTTTAATGCCAAGATAAGCACCAGCGAAATCAAAACACGACAAATTTTCCGAATTTTCTTTTCAATGCTTCTCTTTCGTGTGTCGGTCATTCTCTTCTGCTTTCGTCAATGGATGCATATCATTAAATAGTTGCGAATTCAACAACCGGCTGGAAGCTTTCACCGGCTGAAAGTTAAAATTGCACGTGCGTCCCGACTAGAGACCTCTTTCTACTTTCTTTCGTAGTTGACTCGATGGCTGGAGGTTAGTGATGATTCTCATCTGAAAGCTCTGCTCTTGGTTAGCGTAGAAGTGGTAAGAAGAAAAGGTAAGTTTGAAGTATTTTTCTGACTGTCTTTATTTTAGCCGATAAATGTGCTCCTTTTAAAAAAGTATTTTGTTGAAAAATTCAAAGAGTTTGTAATGGCACAAACATTTTTTTGTTCGAGAATCCGAGTACTTGCAGAAAACACGTAGTATAACTTTGTTCCAAGTGACCTGTGCGTGTATAATAAGCAGGGTTAATTTTATAAAGTCTTATTAATTTATTTGGCTTTTCTACATGCCTGTATTTGAGACTATGTGCAAGATTTATGCATTAATATGCTGTTTCATTTCAGCTTTTTTTTTTACAATCGAATTGAATAATTCTAGGATATTTTTCTTCTACTTTGAAGCAATTCTACTTTCAAATACTACTTGCACAGTAGAGAATTTACGATGTCGTAATGGCGAAGGGCCGCCGTGAAATGATTTCGCGGATTGATTTTAAATCCTCATGTGAAAAAAAAAATTTTTACTATGATCAGTTGATCTGTATGTAGTAGTATTGCGTTGTGTATCTGTTTTTAACGGATGTAGGGACCCTTTAATCAAAGTTTTCGTTAAAATTGCCAAGATTTCACTGCCATTCAGTTCCCGTGTTTACGAATCACTGCCCTGTTACCTCAAATCAAGTCGATTTTTTTCTTAAGTTAGTGTAGAGGTAGGGTATTTAGATAATTGAACATCATAGTCACCGCTTTTATAATTTTAATAATTTAGTGTTGTTTTGCTTTATTTTAAAGATCACAAATTCGCAAAAGACTAGTATTGAGGATATGTTTTTTACATCTTAGAGCTTGAAGATTTATTCCATTGAGAAAGGGGTTTCTTGTAACCCCTAAAAGCGAGCTTTTTTATTGAAAAAGTTACTTTTATTTTTTAAATTTTGTTTTGATGTTTTAATAGAATTCAAACAAATGCTTTTTTGTCGTCTCATTTATAAAATAATATGAATAATTGAATTCTTTATTGTTTTTATTGTTATGCATGTACAAGTTTGAAATCGTTAAATAAGCAAACAGTTGGGACGGAGGGGGGGGGGGGAGGTATGCAGTCGGGTGTATCCGGCTTTTGTCAGATGTCTTTATAGCCATCATTAGCTCATGCATTTTAGAGCGGGAAAAGTGGCTTCGTGAATCTCCGAAACATGTGTTGGTAATAATTTAGCAAATTTTAACTTGTCTAGCGTTGTTGATATTAGTTTTACAAAGCAGTATGAAGGTCTTTCCTTCTAATTTGCTAATTTACTGCTTAATTTTGAATTTTTGTAAAGTTTTAATAATTTCACTCTATTTTCCGTCACTTTCATATATTAGTTTTTGATTGAGGGTAGTGAAAAGAGCTGGATCCCATGGGCATCGGGTTCATTGTATCACCTGCGTTAAATATATTTAAGCATTTGCTTTTAAATGAAGATGTACCTACATTTATTTGCGTCAATATGAAGGTGCTATTTAAACCAGGTGACCTAGAAGATAGGTTTGTGTTTATCGCGTAAAATATATTTTTAAAGATCTTATTTATTTTTTATCTCTGCCCTATACATCTTTTAAGTTTTCTTATTGTATTTACCTTTGTCAGTCATGTGGTAAATTACTGCTTGACCAAAAAAAAAAAAAAATTCCTCTTCTAAAAGTAAATATGATACGAGGTTTTTTCGCATCAAAAAATACAGTAATAGAGATAAATAACGTTCAAAACACAACTTTTTAGAAATTTCCGGCCCGTATTTGGGGGTTTCAAGAAATCTCTTTGCCAGTGTAAAATTATGGAAGATTAAGAAAGTTAATTCGGTATGAATTGGGGAGGGGGAGAGAGGCCCCAGAGTTCAGATCATCTTGTTAGAGCTCAAAATTGAAAAGCTGCAATCAAAATCATAGTCATCCCCCTCTTCAAATTTCAAAAGTATTCATCACCTAGCTGTTATGTATGCATTAATGCTTATTTAAAAATAAAATCTTTCATATAGCTTTCTTTCTTTTTCTTTTTGGTAAGTTGTGCTAAATATTATAATCACTTGCAATTGTATTTGAATTGAAAAATTCTGGATTTTTTTTTCTACTCTAGATTTTATTGTAATAATACATCTAATGAATAATTGCACTGATTAAAAAAATGAGCCTTTTACGATGGAAATTCATGGTGTACGAACTGTATAATTTTTATTACCCAACGAATGTCCTAAAAATGTTTAATTATTACATTTGCCACTTAAAAGTTTTCTGCAGATTTAGGGGAATTTTGGGCAAAGTGAAATAGTTAAGACTGATCTTTTTCAAAATGAAAAGATTAGAAATTTGTTTTGGAAGTTACAATACATAAAGAAAGAACATTGTATTTTAAATATAAAACTTGCATTGAAATAGTTTTTTTTTTTTTTTTTTTTGGCAGTAAATTTTAACTTGGCAAAACAATTCCACTTTTTTTTTATCGGCCAAAGTGAAAAACAAAATATTTTTCGGATGAAATATTTTGTATTCGACTATAGAAAATATTTTTAATCGAGTGAATCGGTTAATAAAAGGTTAAATGTATAAATTTAATGATAATGAATCTGTAAATAATAAAATAAATTATTGTGCGAAGAAAAATAAGTAAAATACGACAATAATAAGAATATAAGTGACTAAATAAGTGCAAATTACAAAATGACTGAATATAAAATAATTAATTAATAAAATAATAAGTGAACTAATAAATAAATGATTGAGTAAATAAACAAAATGAACTTTTTCACTTTTCCCCATCCATTTTTCCCCGCATGTGCTTGACGAATTGTACAAAATATTTAGAATAAAAATAAGCTTAATATTGACTAAATATATACTGTACCGAATATGAGGTCTCAATAAGAAAAACGTTAATAACAAACTTTATTATTTCATATTAACAAAAAAACAAGTTTTGACTTTAAAGAACTATTACAATATGAGTATCGATTTTTTTGAAAATTGCCTGTATTATCATTAACTTTAATCTTCTTTGGTGTTTTTTCCCTGACTGTAACATACTACATGTGTTACAATATAGTTAAAATATTACCAGAGAGCTGGCGCTAAAAGCAGATTTAATATTTCACCATTTCACTTTGCACAAAGTTTGGTTTAAAAACCGTGATTTTGTCCCTTCAGCACCAAGTTTAGAATTAGTAGCTTTGTTTCGACTTTTAACTAGCCATAATTGTTTACCAAAACACCTTCACCGCCTAAGGATTGGCAAGAGTCCCCTTTGCAATTCAAACGAAGAAATGGACATTCGTCACCACTTGCACCCAGCTTTCCAGACGTAGCCTGTGTGATCGTTATTGGGAAGGAAGAGAGCGTATCGGCAGCTAAATATTTCACTCTATTGTTCCTGTATTGTTCCATGTTCTGTGTATTGTGTTTGTTTGTGCTATTTTGTTCTTTGTAACCTTTTCTTGCTGCCAACCATTGGAAAAAAATCACTTTGCATCGCAATTTCACTTTGCACTATATTCCCCTACATCTCTATAACAAAGTTTTATGCGAAATTATTTGCAAATCAGTTACTATATTAACTGGTTATATTCCAATAACAAAATGTGCTATATTTTCTGCTGTTGATACCACTCTGATGGTAAAGATTTATCCGCCACCTAACAAGCGTCAAGTAAAATTTCTGTAAATGTAGCTTTAGTGCAGGGATAGGTTTGTGACGGTGCAGCTAAGTTCAGCTGAGCATGATTTTCTTAACTAGTTATGTGTACAGGGATAATGTCTTTATTTAATGATTTATTCTGTCTTGAAATGGATATAAGACTGGAATCATATAAATAGTACGCTTTGCAATCAGGCATGAAATAAATTTATAATGCGTTAAATTGCTGACATCAAAATACAATCTTATTGCGAAAACACGATGATCAAATCAACATTTATTGGTAGAAATTACAAATGGTTAAAAACATAAAACAAATAGTAATTAAAAAATCATGCACTCCTTTCGAGGCAACAAGGAGCACCTTTTATCTTTCAAACGTTTACGTTTAAGTGTTTTTGATTGATGTACTAGATTTTATGTGTTCTTGTCATATCTGTAGTGTAGGCGCATTTTAAAGGTACTTTTTGCCTGTTTCCTGATTAGTGCATAGTAGATTAAACTACTAAGTTTAGTTACTATTATCGAAACGATTCGCCATGAGAGTTCTAAATTTTTGAATGAGCGGAAATTCTCAATTTGCGGAGGGAAACTCCACATTTCGCCGAAAATGATAATTTTGTCGAATGGAACTCCAGATTTTGCTGGATTGTCAGACAAAATTTGTGGAATAAAGACATTTTTAGAGGGTTACAAGGACCTCCATGGGTTTAGGATCAATCGTTTGAGATTGGAAAAGTTGGTCGCTGCAATGATAGGCGGGCACTAAGTGAGTGAGTGGTCATTAACTGATTGGTCTACTCTACTACATGTAACTCTACTACATCAGTACATTAAAAAGGCTTAGTGACAATTTAATATATATATTTGTTCGCAATATATTTTCTTAAATAATGAGCATTTTTCACAAAATTTAAAAAAAGGCAAAGAAACAAAATTTTTTGATCATTTATTGAGAAATTCCGAATACCGGTATTAACACCGGTTACCCGGTATCACCTTTAAAAAAAAACCGAATACCGGTATTGCGTATTTGGTCCAGTATTGCAATTAATAGTTACACTTTATTCAAATCTCGTGATCTTGGCGCACTTTTAATCCTTATAACATAAAGGAAATTATGATTAAGGAGAAAAAACAACGTAAATAAAGCACAAATATTGGAGAAAATGCAGCATATAGCTATTTCAAGGCTACAATAGAGCCTCAATGGCGGCTCTATTGTACCCTTGTTTTATTTACTTTGTTTTTTCTCCCAAATCATATTGTAGCACAAAGCTTATATGATAATTTTTCATTTATTAAGGAAATTACTTTTAATTTTTTTACATCTTATTATCCTTATATATTATTTCTGTAGCCTGTTTTTGGTTTCTACGCCAGATTTTCCTCAATTCTTTATCGATTTCTTTGATTTACACCTTATTTTAAAGCTTATGGTGCTGGCTACTGACGAAAAATAGACCCACGGTCTAAAAATTGTTTTTTTTTCAGCCGAAAAACCTGTTTTAAAGAACCAGAATGAGGTTTTCGATTAAACTTATAACTTTGATTTGTACTGTGACCGACAGAGCTGAATAGCTTGATTGGCAGAGCATTCTCCTCGTAACCAGGAGAGTGAGTGTTCGGGCCCGCGTCCGAACAATCTGCTTAAAAAAATTAGAGAAATATCGCGCATTACATGAACACTTAATTAAGTGAATAACAAACATGAGGGAAAAAAACAAATGAGAAGGAAAAGCTCCTTGCTCTTATGAAACCTTGATGTGACTTTGTGCTAAATTACACCCAAATTGTACTTTTTTTTTAAAGCTTTGGCTCTGGTAGGAAAATTAAAGCATAATGTAAGCGAAAATATAAGAAACAGGTTTAAGATTTCAGACTACAATAGAATTGTTTTTGTTCAGAAAAAATAATAACTCGTATATTGCAATATACATTCTTCTAATGAATTTTTGACTCTTTGTACAAGTAAAAAAAATACTACCTCAATTTGAAGGGTAAAGTTAATTCTTTTCCTTCTTTTTGTAAAAAACAAATAGCCTATCACATTTTTACTACATTCGAAAAGCTACGCCTAAAAAAAAGAACTTAGTCCAAATTATTTGTATTTTAACGGTTCTGTTAAATGATGAACACGTGCTGCCATCTAAGTCATAACGGTTCAAGCAGCCTGCGGTAACAAATTGTAAAAATTTTCAAAAATAACAACATTTTTCTTCAATATCTTTCCTTATATATTATTTCCCTCTCATTTTAAGACTTATCAGGCTTGCTAATGACGAAAAATAGACTTACGGTCGAAAAATTAAGTTTTCGAAAACACCCCTTGCTGTTTCAAAATCTTGATGCCTGTAGTACTTACGCATTTTTTGTTTAAAGTAAAGTTCTAATGCAGTTTTTTAATATTTTATGTCGCTTTCGGCAAAAAAATGGCCTGTGTGTGTGTGTTCATATTTTAATAAAGCTTAAAAGCACCGGACTTAGTTTTTCGGTTAAATTGATAAGTTTTTTCGGTAGAGTGTTCAGCTATATACTATCTGAACTTCGGGCAAGCTTGGGCTGTACGACATAATATCAAATTTATATTAGTATTACGCATTGCATGTACTCATGACATACACACGTAATAAAATAAATGCAGTGGGAATGCTACTTGGCGTTTTGACTCCTTTATGCAGGCTGCAGTTATCATTCGGATAAGTTGACTGTTAATCGAAAGGTGTTCTTCCTTTTTTTTAAGCTTTGACTACATCCAGACCACTCAGCATAATGTAAGCATAAAAAAGTATTAGAATTACCTAAAGGAAATTCTTTTTGCGCAGAAAAACATTTTCATTGTATGCTGAAATGTAGATGTTTCTAATAGCAGTGTTCGACCTTTTGTACGAATGAAAAAATACTACGCCAAATTAAAACTACGAGTTTCACGCAGTAAACCTTTAATTTTTTATTTGCGCGAATACTATATAAAGCATTAAAATTATTATCAACTTCATTAGCAAGAAATCATTTTCTACTCCTCTGCTTTCTGCTGAAAAAAAAACATTTTGTCTACGTTCGAAAAATTACACTTAAAAAGCGGACTCAATTCAACTGGTTTTGGTTTTGAATTTTAAGTGTTCGATTAAAAGAGAAACATGTGCGGGCATTTAAGCCGTAACGGTTAAAGCAACCTTCTATGGGAAATAGTTCAATATTCAAAGATAAAAAACACTTATTTTCAATCTAATTTATTACTTCTCTAGAATGTTTGTTTCATTCGCTACGTGAGATTTTCGTCATTCTTTATTCAAATTCCATGCTTTACGAATAATTTTAAATCGTATCGTGCTGGTTAATGACAAAATATAGAAGCATGATCTTATTATTATTTTTTTTTTCAAAAAGCTTTTTTGCTGTTTTTTCTACGCATTCCTTCAATGAATAGCTTTCGAAAAGGAAGGCGCAATTGCTAGGTTTGTTGGGGTGTCGGGCTGTTATTAGAACGGCGCCAATTCGAATCCGTGCCACTAAATATCTCTTAAATGTTTCTTTTTTTCCCGTCAGATGCTAACATGGGCAGGACCGTATTTGCCACAACCTGTTTTTTCACATGCACAATTATTACTTTTTCACGAGTCACTATCTTTTAATGATATTTATGTTTGCATTGAAAATATGTACGACCAAAAGGTGAGCGATGATCAAATTATCACAACGTTGTATTTAACGAGGTTTTGTTACTGATGTCTTTAAATTACATGCCTTCTCTTCTGCGCTTACTTTTTTTCGGTTCTTCTTCATAATGTTCTTCCTTTGAAAATTTTAAAGAGCGAAATGCCTCATAAAACGATTCAAGCACAGTGCGGAGTGCCGCACGGGTCGACTAGTCATTATTATTATTATTATTATTTTTTATTTTTTTTTTTCATTTTGCTCACAAATAATTTTAGTATAATTTGTAAAGTATTAGTTTTAAATATAATTTGTACATTCTTCTATGTACTTCCGTGAAAAGTAAATATACGGGGAAATTTTTTATTCAATTAGAAGAACCTAACTTTGATTAACAGAGGTTTTTGTTAATTGAGCCGATAATGAAGTCTTTTTTTTTTTTTGCATGATCGGGCAGCTATTCGCCAAAATTCGAGGCTTTTACAACGAAATAAATAAATAAATGATGATAAATCATTTTTTTTTATTTATTTAAAAAAAAATGATGAGAGTTTTATAAAACGACAAAAGTTTACTTTAAAGTAAAAATATTTTCAGGAAATTAGTGTTTTATAAAATACATTTAATAGCAAAACTTGGTATTGTAAAAAAAAATACAATTGAATTTTTAAATCTTACAACATATTTTCCTTTTTACTTTTTTTTTTAACTGTAAAACATTACTTTTTTGTTTTCATTTTCATCTTTTAAAAATATTCTTTTGAATTTTCATGTAATGAATTTCAAAAGTTTACGATAAAGACAAGTTGTTCTACAAATTTTCTACTAACCGAAATTGTAGACATCCCAGACACTAGCGACTCCAATTACCTCGGATAAGCGAAGTTCAACTGCACTTGTTTATTTTTGAAATAGCAGTAAGAGAATGAACCATACGAAACAAGGAAAATGTGGCGACATTAATAAAAAACTAGTATGTTGTGGCCATCACGAAACTTTCTTCTATATTTTTCCTTTTTCTGAACCCTCCTCATGCTTGACGAGGAAGCAATATTCCTAACAAAAACAAAATGACACATGAAAAAACTTGACGACCATCCCAATGTCTGAATTATTGTAAAAGCAAAGCAAAGAGCGAAAATTGAAAGTTACTTTAAAAGCCTTACTTGAATTAATTACAAATATTTTATTTATTAAAAAACATAAGATGGCAACAGTTAAAAATTTTAATTCATTGAGATAATATTTCCGATCATTTCCATACAATTAAAATCACGAGAAATACGCAGACGACAATCTATTACGATTTATCTTTCTTATTGTTGCATTAATAAAACTATTTTTATTCGAAAAAAAAATCAACACCTCTTGGAGCGATTGGAATCAAAATTGAACCAAAGCCTGTTTACGTATGGATTCACATATATTCCAAATTTCAACCAGAACGTAGCATTACTTCTTGAGATAGGGCACTCACAATGGAAAAAAAGAACGGGCGATTGCGCTATCCCCTTTTTAGCTGTTGACACCAAAATAAAATCAGCTCTTATACCCACTAAGGGCTACTTGTCAAAAAAATTTTGTTTGATTCCGTTCGTTATTTCTTGAGATACAGCAGTCACAATTCACGACAAAAAACGTTCTATAACTCAACCCCCGTTTGAGCTATTGACACCAAAATTGAATCAGCACCTGCTCCAGTTAGGGGCAACATATGGACCAAATTTTGTTTCATTCCGCCAGTTACTTCCCGAGGAATAGCAATCACGCATAACTCAAAAAACGTCCCATTGCTCCACCCCCCTTGGAGGAATTCGCGCCAAAAACCAATGGGCACAAGTTCACATAGGGGCACATATGTGTACCAAATTTCGTTCAATTTCATGCGATAGATTTTGCTGTAGAGCGGCCACAAAAAACTGGTCACACACAGACGTGACACACACACATACACACACACATACACACACACATACATACACACTCACATATACACACACAGACAGACAGACAGACATTTTCCAAAAATAGTCGAAATGGACTCAGCACACCTCAAAACGTTCGAATCCGTCAAAATTCGAAATTCGAAAATTTGCACGAATCCAATACTTTCTTCTATATATTAGATATAGAAGAAAGTAAAAATCACAAAGAATGTTTTTCTTTGATGTTGTGTTGTAATTTAAGTTTTTGTAAATCTTTACTAATAATAAAGCTCAAAGTCTGTCTAGATGGCTTGATCTCTGTGATGCGCATTGACCGTTCGACCGATTTTCAAGAAATTTGGTACAAAATTAGTTTGTAGCATTGGGAGTGTGAACCTCGAAGCGATCTTTCAAAAATTTGGCTGTGTTCTTTTTCTATTCAAATTTTAAGAACATTTTACCGAGCAAATTAGCACAACGTGGACGAATAAATTACGAATTCATCATAACTTAGGCAAGCAAATAAAAATAGCAAATTGGCGAGAAATTCATCATCCATTATTTGTAAATATACAGGCGAACCAAATGACCTTTTAATTTTCTACTACGTGTAAAGCCGTGCGGGTACCACTAGTTACATTATATAACTTATAATGTGTCTTGATGTTGAATGATAGCACATAGGCGGCTCATTTAGGGGAGCCCCTCTCTTCAAAAAGGGAAGGAACCTTGTCCCTTACTCTTCAGAGTTAAAACATTAACGTGTATTTGAAAAGTGATTTTTTACAGATTGATTTATTTGACAAAAATAAAAATTCCAGAAAAATGGACTTTTTTCGTGTTATTTATTGTGAACTTTTACTTGGAAATCCGTTCAGATTTTCTCGGTCACATTCTGAAAAATTTAGAAGTCGGAATGGTGAAAATCTAATAACATATAGCTGAAGTTTAAGGAAAAGAAAAACAAAATCCCATTTTCGGGGTGCCACCCCCAATTCTCACACCTTTAGACCCCCCCTTTGATGTCAAACGAGTCTCTTATGTGTTAGCACCATCTTGAATTGCGTTTCAACTCCCCAATGATAAGTCTGTTATACCAGTCATATTCTCCTTGTTACAAAGCAAAAATACTTTTGAACCCATTACAAATGACTTATGTACAAAAATGGATGCTTGATTACAATTAACTTGAGAGTCAATACAAGTATAATTGGTAATAACTTCCAAAAATTAGTTTCAGTTAAAATCCAAATTCTTAGACATGGCATTGTACTAAGATAAATAAATACCTTTGTGCTGAACAGTAATGTAAGACAAACAACGTTAGAAGAAGCAAAAATTTGCAGATAAGAGCAGACACGTGTTTCGGCGTTACAGGGAACGCCTTTTTCAATGCAAAAAGTAATGAGCTTATGGATGAAAAGACATCCGACAAAAGTCAAGAGCATACAAGCATGCAGCTTAAAAGATAAAAACAGCAGATTAGCCAAACACCAATGACAAAGTTATAAACCAATCAGGAACCAATAGGAATGCAAGCAAAGGCCAAGAGCTTTCTCTTAGGTACGAAACCCAGAAAGAAAGAATTCGATTGGACAAAGATTAAGCCGAAGCTTAAAGAAAAATTGTCAAGATCTTAAAGTGGAACTTAATTATCTTACATCTGTGGCAATAGATAGAAACTATCTGCAAACTTTGATTGATTCCATTTATAAAAAACTTTCAAATAAATCCCAAACTAATGTTCTTAACCCATTAAGCGCCAAGTCTCCCATTTTGGGAACCTTCAATTAAGAATTTTTTCTTCATCAAGTAATTAAGATATCATTTTGAAATTTTTTTAAATGAATGATAGAGAACCAAACTTTATTGGTAATTTTTTCAAAAAGGTTAGAAATGTAAATTATTTTCAAAAAAAATTTTTAATTTTGCAAAGATTTCTTGTTTTCGCATTACACGGGAAAAAAAATCCCTAAAAATAATTAATGCGAATGCAGGAAATTAGAAACATGGAATATGAAGCTCAATAGACCTTTTTTCAAATCGCAACAAACAGGGGCCAAGAAAAATATTTTAAAGGAGTTTTATATGACTTTATTTACTAAAGTCCCAAAATGGGAGACTTGGCGTGTTCTTATTAGCAGAGCAAGTCATGCCTAGTAGAAATTGTCTTCACCTATTTTGCATTGAATGAACTCTCCCCTTTTTTCCTGTTGAAGCCACAGCCTCCTTTGTATTTTCTCATTGTAAACACCCTTTTGTTGTTCAAGGTCAAGAGCAATAATGTTAATAAAATTCAGACCAAGCACAAAGCACCGAATACAGTTTTATTGAAGTCAATGAACGTATAGCGTGCACATGGAATATGCTATAATTTTTGACTTCAGAATATTTTTAGAGGTAGTATGTAAATATACTAAAAGTCCCCGCCCCAGGTGGGTGAGTTAAAAGTGAGAGGTAGTGAAAAAACAAATTTTGGATTTTTTGAGTACATGTCGGAAACGGCGGAAAAAAATTGTTCAAAATAAAAATTTTAAGTACATAAGCTTCCTATAAAAGTTTCCTACACGTATTTGTCGAATTTCCAATAATTTTCCTGATATATGTTATGAAAAATCGATGATTTTCGGCGAAATCCTCTTTTTGTCAAACATTTGCTCCTAGTGCCTCCCAGGATAAGTATTCATAAAAGTTGTCAATGACAAAGTTGTAAAACTTCCTTCAATTTTATATGCTACTTCGGTTCATTTTATGCAACCAATCAAAAATTATAGAATTTCAAACACGCACCTTCATGTCAAAATATAGAACACTTGCCTTTCACAAACATCAAACTGACTCGAAAGGATCGCGCACTTCCTCTTTCCTCAATGAATTCGGCAGTTCTGATTGAAAATGGAGAAGTATTTGTAGATTACTACAACGCAAATGATATCATGCTTTAAGGGGGAGGAGGTTCGTGAAATTGTGATTTCGTGACAAAGAGGAAGGACAAAGTAAGAAATGTGACATCAAGCACTTTTAAATACGGATATGTTTATGAACAGTAGCTTGTAAAACGTACTTTATGAGAAATGGGGGGAAAGTTAAAAATATTGAAAAAATGTGACATTATTTATGGACAGCCCTTTACTATGGAATCAGACGAAGATTTGCAGAGCTACGGATATGCAGTATGAATTAGTGGACTAAAAGAAATGCAGAAAGTCAGCACTAAACATACCAGATAAAAGTCGGAAACAACGTTCAAAAGCACAAATAAAAAATTGAAAAGTTGAAAATGCAAACATGTTTCAGATGCAAAAGCTTCCTTTCTCAGTGCAAAGCAAGCAAATGAGATGGAACGAGGTCATGGGAGAGTTTAAATACAAAAGGGGGGTTGGGTTGGACGAATCAGGTCTCAGTGAGGGATCAGGCCTGATTTGACGTATCAGAATATTTAAATTTGAACCCATCGATTAAGATTGGAGAGATATACGGAACCGCAAAAGGCTCATTGCAAAGATTATTTAAATTATTGTGAACATAAAAGGCTTCCGGAAAATCTAATTCCCCTACATTTGTAGATCTACAAAGAATCGTGGCCTCCGAAAAAAATGATGCCCTGTGTCCCAACAATGTTTTGAATCATCATACGACTAAAATCATACATGCATCTAAAGTATAAATCATAAATTCCTTTGAATCCATTGAGTTTGCTGGGATGGTGTTCCAGCCACAAAAGAGTCCGTCAACGAGTTCCGCTACAACTCATTTATCAAAGTACCTGCAAACGTAAAGACGGATCTGTCCACCAGGTACACTTGAAGCTGGGAACTTACTGGTGAAGTACCGGATTGGTGTTTGAGAAAGGAGGAATGACCAACCCGTGCCGAAACTCTCGGAATTGGATGTTGCTCCTGCCGGAATCTTGAAGATGATTTTAAGAGACGCTCGAAAGGATGTGACACCGGAAGGTCGCTTGTAGAAAATTCATTGTTAAACTACTCTGTCACATGCTTACATAGCAAGGACAGTTGCAACAACGAAATCAAAATTTTTATCCAGCCCGAAGGGGCCGACGATGAAAACAATACATTACGAATAGTATTAGTAGAAAAACTTTTCCACTGCTGGTGGACATGAATGAGCTTCGACCCTTCCACCTCAGAATAAAAGCAAAACATCACCTTAAAAGAGGATATTTTTATTTTCTAATTAATTGTCAGTCCTTTTTCCATAGAAACACTTTCAAAATTTGATTCGTAATAATGTAATAAAAACTACAATTACAAAAATGTGCTGCGTGTCAACTACATTTACCTAATTTCCATTATCAAAATTTTCATTACCATGCTGTGGCATCTCATATCCATTTCAATAAGGATAATGAAATTGAATGTACATGCTAGAAATTAAATATTTAGTATTTGATTACTTTTCAGCTGGATGTTGCGATGACTGGGTATTGGCTTCGTATTTCTGTGGCATCAGGTTTGAATCTGCAGCTCAAGTGTTCAGACGGTGGATTTTCTAGACACAGAAAACCGTCAGGGTTCATGTCAGATGATTGAGGCACAATACAGATGCCTCTAGTTCCTGTTTGGCATACAAACTGAGACAAAAAGAACGAGGTAATTTTTTTTTCTGAAAATTATTGTTCTCAAGAATGTTTATGGGGAAGTGCTCCATTAGTCGCTCACAGGACCTAAACTGCTTATAAACAGATTATGTATTCCTGAAAATCTGATACGATGAATTTCCCCCACGTTAATTTACCTATCCAAAATTATTAAATAACATATAAATTGTGAATAATTTTTATTGAGTAGTAATGAATATTTTTATTTGGAATGGTATGCACATCATTCTAGTTTGTGATTCTGTATATTTTTCAATTAAGCAGAAACACCTTTACGTTTTAAGTACCCTTCTTTTTTTTCACTCTACTGTAAATTTGTTTTCACTTTCGCTTTAATGGATTGTATAACATAACGTGTTAATTAAAAAACAAACACCTTCTTAGATTCAATTATCTTTAGAGGCGTGGCCGACCACTGGGTACTGAATGAATTGAAAAAAGTCGGCCATGGTAAAGTGACAACTGGTTCTATACACTGTTAAAAATTCAGGAAGAATTTCTGGTAATTGTTACTGCAAAATTGCATCGCCGACGCATCGCTGATTTTTACAGTAATTTATACCGGAGAAATAAGCGATCCCAGCGCCAACTGGTTGCTGTGGCCTACCGAGGAAACCGTAAAATTTTACAGTAACATTTGATTTTTATGGTAATAGTTACTGGCAACATGGATGCCACTAACAATTAGCGTAAATTTTCCGGAAATTTTTTAACAGTGTACTGTTTGGTTGATATACCCAGTAGTCGACCACGTACTTAAAATGGATTTTCTAATGTTCATAATAGTAATTGACACAGCGATAATTTAGCTGTTTTTAGTAAAAATTCCCTTCCTCACGTTATTTCTTCTGAAGAAAATGTTTAAATTTTGTGGCTTGGCATTTTTCGACAGAAATAGTCATTTCATCATTTTACTGCTCCAAATGTTGATTTTAGTTTAGAATTCTCGAGAATAGGTAAAAATAGGGTTTAAAACAGGTCGTAAATTCAGTTTGTCGTTGTGTTTAGAATATAAGTTCTAATATTCAACTTCGCACTACCAAATGGTAATTTATCGTTTTTTTTTTGTCATCAGATAACATAAGTTGGTGATATTAATAAAAAAATCATCTGATTTGAATTGGCATTTAATTAAAAATTAAAATGCATTGAACTCATTTTCTTCACTCCCCCCCTCCCGTAAATTTTTCAAAATACGGACCTGCCAATATGATCGTCTTACTATGTTTTAAGTTCTATTGAATGGATTTTTACTTACTTTGTTTTTAGATTAAATTGTTTCCATTGCTACAATTTTAATTTTATGTTTCGTATGTTGAAGTTTCGTTCTAATAAATATAGGTGAGTCAAGAGTCAATCAAATCGATCATTAATGCACTCTTTATAGATCATGAATTATACCAACACTTTGATTCAGTCTTTATCTTAGCATACACAATTAATACAGAAACGTTTTTGCTCCGGGGGGAGGGGAGAATCCAAGTTCTCATTTTCAGTTAATTATCGCGCTATTGCCAAGGCGATGGCAGAAATACATCGCCAGCTCAGTCGGTCCATCCGAGGGCAGCAGTTTCGTGCTTATTAGCACTCACCAGCCCGGAATAGGAAGTGTCTGAGCTGGAGGTGGAAACTTCCTATTCTGGGTTGATGAGCGCTAATAAGCACGAAACTGCATTCCTCGGATGGAATGACTGAGCTGGCAGTGTATTCCAAGTCCTCATGTTTTCAAAATTCCTTTACAGAAAAAACCCCGTTCAACCTGGGTCTTTTCCATTGCTGTTTACAAAATAATATAAACATAAATGTTATGCAGTCATCAGGAATGCAGAATTCTTTCGTAACAACTGGAATAATTTTATGAGTACTACGCTGTAAATTTCGCATTAATTTTGTTCAAATTTATTTACTCGTACCCCATAAGAGTAATGAAAATGAAACGGCCAACTACTGATCTCATACATGGCCGAGTACTGGAGTTCTATGGCAGACTACTCTGCCGTACTCTGTCTACAGTATTTTCTCATGTTTACAATAGCTTAGTTTTTACATTGGAAGTGATTTTATTTCTTGAGCAATTCAGTGAATCATTATCAGAAAGATATTGTCGAAAGTACAATGTTTTGGCTGTTGTATTAATTGCTGAAATTTATAGGTTAATGAAAATTAACAACCGAATCTCTTAAATGGCCGAATACTGGAGCTACCCTATAGGTATGAAAAAACTTTCACTTTTGTTCGGAACAACTTTTTTCTGCCATTTTCTAAATATAACTACAAAATTGACTTCCCCTTCGTACTTTTAACTTCCCATCCCCCTTTATAGTCGGGACTTATAGTATGTTTGCCTATTTAATTACTTCTAACCAATTTAACAATAATTGTGGAAGTGCCGACTTTTTGCACTTCGTCAGTCCACTTTCGTTAAGTAATGTCATGGGTATGGCGATAATTCGTGCAATATATCGTCGCCTCAGAGCTACAGTAAGACGTCTTCAAAAAAATAAAAATTAGCGGTCTTGTTAATATTACCAAATTTGCTCTTGTTTAGTGGAGTGTTCGAAAATATTTTATACATTCAAATCTTTTGTGGGCAAATCATAACTATGTGTTGCAGAAGTTCCAATATTCATCTTAATTTAATGCCACACTAGGTTAAATAAGATATCCTTCTGTTTCACTAAAATATGAGCACCAAAATATTAAATTGGCTAATGTTGCTCTAATATATTACCGCACACTAACTTTAGTTTCTTTTTTCATGATTTAAGTTTGTTGCAGCAGGCAGATGAATTCTATTTTCAACTATAAAACGCTCTTAAAAGCTGTCCGAGGTTTTTCAGTGTTGTTCTTCTGTTAGGCATGATAGTAGTTAAAACCGATCTGCAGCAGAAAAATTCTATTTTATCGAAATAATGTCACAATTAAAAAAGAAATAAGGTTGGAAGTTCTATTTTTAAAACAACAGAAGTTGTAGATAAAAATTAAAGTGGAAAAAAATGCGCAGTTTGGGTCACACCATTATCCAAAAGTGAATATTTAGTTCAATTATAGCATTATTATAGAGTTCTGAATTGCCATCGGAAGGTGAAGAGCCAGTATCTGCAAATATTTCATGTTTTCATATTTGTCATCTATTGTACTTTAGCATTATTTTACGATCTTGCTGATTTGGTTTCCACTAAAATAAAGCATGAAATAAACGTTGAATTCTAACATTTCCCTATTGTTAGTATGGAGTTCAAAACACGTTTCTTTCAAATATCTTAAAACCTCATTTTTGCAGATGCTCTGCTTTACCTTAAAATGGCAGTATAAAAATCTATACATTTTCTATAAGAAAGTTCTTTAGAAATGTTTTCTATAGAACTCTATTGACAATTTTATAAAATAAATTCTTCGGAAAAGTTTTCAACAGAATAAATTATATTCACAATTTTATAGAAATGTATTCTTTTAGTGATAGAAAAAAGTAATATTTTTTTTAAACAGGGATTTTTATTTTTTGTGTATGTTTAGTGAGTATTTTACTTAAAATTGTATTGTTTAGTAAAAAAATGCGGAGCACATTTTCTGGCTATTTTTATATGCATAATCTATCCTATTAAAATATATGGGCATCTGTATTTGTCTGTCTGTCGGTGTGTCTGTTTGTAACCTCGTCTAGAGTTAAGGTGAACAAATATCTGAGATTCTAATGTAGCATTCATTAGCTGTAATTTTGTTTTTTCGCAGGCGATAGAAGAAATGTTTTCATTTTTCTTTTCATTCTTTTTCGCAAAATCTGGAATTATGAATATTTTAAAACGAATTTTATTGTTTAGGATTTATATCTGGAAATGCATTTTAAAGATGATTCAAAAAAGGGCGCTATCTTGACGTGTTTTTTGTTTTTAATGTCAGTTTTCCATTCCTTCTTCATTTTCCCTTGCCATTCCTTTTTCTCTTTATTTTCGTGATTCAATGTTTTTTTTTTTTTTCCTGAAGTAGGCAGACGACAATTTGGTTTTAATTTTACGGTTGACTTTTACGGTGATCGTAGCTCTTGATCTAATTTTCATAAGGACTGTTAACTCTATTTATGAAGGTTTTACAGAACTGCTGTTGTTATTAAAATCGGGGTTTGGGGAAATATTATCTGAATTCGAATGGCGCTCTTTTTTTGGAGGGGGGGGGCGGCATTGTTTAAAATTGGATTTTTTTCAATGAAATTTTTTTGTCGTGATTTTCGAAGTTTGTCTGAAAACGTTTTTTTTTTAGATATATTTTACTAATCATGTTCAGAAGACACTCCCTAATTCAATATTTTACAAGACTTAGTTTTCATGAAAAAGAGTATAGTGCTCGTATAATTGACGTAAGAAGAAAAACTCAAGCAAAAAGAGAACAAGTTCTACCAAATCCAGTTTATACAGAAGACCATCTATTCCAATCAAAAAGAAAAACGATCTGGATTCCGTGCGCGAAAAAAATGATTCCAAAGAAGCAATACAATTTGTTTCTAAAGGGATCCGCGACTAATAATTGTAATTGTGAATAATATCCGGCTTGGGTGTTCTTCCGATTAAAATGTTTAATAGCATTAGACTTTTTCGAAACACAGCTACAAAACCGCTTATTTTTGATCAACAATACTGATGAGTTGGAAGCAGCAAAACAACTCTACATTTATCTTAACCAAGGTTGCGGAGTCGGGCTCATTCTGTGGTAAGAGTTGAAGGTTTTAAATTCAAAGACTCGGAGTCGGTCATTTTCCTTCTGAAGTCCGCAACTCTACCAATGCTGTCGGAGTTGGCACTTTTCTCTCCGACTCCGCAGCTCTGATCTTCGCAGTGTCTTAATTGAAAATGAATTTTTTAGGAAAAACACTAGGATATGCTTCTTTTCGCTTTTACATCCTACTTGTCTTCAGAAACATTAAGAGCAACAGTGGGACAAGTGAATTTATTTTCCCACAAGATTAATTGAATATTTCACTACACTCCTTAAAATATACTCAAAAGCTAAGGGAGTTCCCATTTTTTTTCAATCAATGAATTACAACCTCAGATATTCAGCCTTGAAAAAGAAAACTTTAAACTTTCAAATCAATTTTACAGGAAACTCTTTTTGCAATGCACATGTCTTAATCTTGCTGTGAGGCGAGGATATACGTAATTCTGCAAATCTTCATCCGATTTCTTGGTAATGGGCTGTACATAAATAATGTTACTTTTTTTCAACATTTTTAACTTCCTCCCATTTCTCATAAAGTACGTTTTACAAGTACTCTCTCCCCCTTTGTCAGAAAGAATATTTCATACGATATTTTTCATAAACATATTATTATTTAAAAATGATTGATGTCACACATCGTTTTACTCTTCCCACTTGTCACAATTTCACGAACCCCCCTCCGTCTGGAAGCGGGACATCATTTGTGTTGTAGTAATCAACAAATACTTCTTCACTGTCAATAGGGATTTTCGAATTCATTGAGGAAAGAGGAAGTGCGCTATCCTTTCGAGTCTGAGTGAAATTTGTAGATGACAAGTGTTCCAGTTTTTGCCATTAAGGTGCGAGTTGGAAATACGATAACTTTTGTTTGATTGTGAAAAATGCAACAAAGTAGCATATCAAAGTGAAGGAAATTCAAATCGCTACAACTGTGTAATTGACAATTTTTATGAATGCTGATCTTGGGAGGCATAAAGAGCAAATGCTTGACAAAAAGAGAAGAACTCTGAAAATCATTCATTTTTCATTAAAAAAAACCGGAAAATTATTAGAAATTTAAGAAATATGTGTAAGAAAAAATTGATAGGAAGCTTATTTAGCTTTAATTTTTATTTTGAGATCATTTTTTCTTCCGTTTTCGACATGCACTCGAAAAACCCAAAATCTACTACCCCCCTCCCTTCCACCTTAAACTCACTCCCCTGGGCCGGGGACTTTTAGTATGTTTACTTACTAACTACTCCTAACAATATTCTGAAGTCAAAAATTATCGTATATTCCATGCACGCAATTCCCCCTCCCCCTCATTCGATCACTCATTGTTTGGAGTATCTGGCTTCAAAACAAAATTTTATTTCACTCGACGATTCAAACGTCAGCTGTGAAAGGGTTTGAATTTCAGTTCCTTTTATACTCAAGGCAGGGCCGACAGAAGGCCGTGTCAGCCTATTCTGAAACTACAGTACTTAATCAGTTTTATGGAAGAAGGGGTGCCGTTAACCCCTACAGCATATGATAAGTCACTCGATTCTCTAGAAACGCTTTTGGGAAGCTGCATTTTTACCCTCTTGCTATACGGAAGTGCTCACTTTTCGAAAGATGAGATGAAAACTAGTTTCTAATTTACAATGACGAAAAAGTATGAAACGCGGTACTTCATGTTTTTGTCTTGTATGAAAATAGTAAGATTGAACTAAACTGTCTGAAAAAATTCGCTCTGATGAATTTACTTTTTTGTTTTCGAAACAAAAACAAAGGAGGCTCAGAGACGAATAGTAGATGGGGGGGGGATAGAAGTTACTGGGAAGTGACGATCTTGAGAGAAGTCACCTTGAAGAACCTTACACTGATCAGGTGGGGGGAGGGGGCAGATAATCGGTGGTAGAAAATCTTGTTGTGACGAAAAGATTAAAAGTTCTCACAAACAGGGGCGACGATACTTCTTATAGCAGCATTCCACAACCTTTTTAGGGTTTTTACACATAAAGCTGGACATAAATTACAAATCCCCCCCCAAAAAAAAGTGTCTAAAACACAACATTACTATTGAATTTTTCACTTAAACTACGAGGGAGTTTGCTTGTACAAACGTAAAGTACTTAAAAATTTGTTGCTAAACAAGTAGTAATAAATCAGAAATTGTTTTCGTTTCAAGGTCTCCATGTTCAAGCTTTTACTGATATTACAGTTATTAAAGCGTGTAAACAAGAACTCATAATGGTCATAAAAACAATAGAATTTATAGTAGTTAAGTCTTCTATTTTGTTTTTGTAACTGGTGTTAAAAAACAAATGGTAGAGAGAGGGAGGGGGGGGCACGAATAGTCCGTTCTAGATAAAAAAGTTCAAAAGTGAAATCTTCTGTTTTATAATGGAATTTTATTTAAATTTGTTTTGATGCAAGTTTATTTATTCAAAGGTGATGCCAGTACAGAAAATTCGACATGAAAGGGGATTTCTGATGGATTTATCTTTTTGAAGGTAAAATTCCCATAAAACCTCTCTCCAGCTCAAAGTAAGTTATTGTTTTTCTACATTTTAGTCATTTAGTGCCAAAATTTGTTTTTGGTTGCATAAAACAAATTTCCTCAAAAAATTATTTCTTTCCAGTATAAGTATGCAGCTTTATTCTTTTCTTTATATTAAGAAGAATATTTTTCATTGATAAAAACCAATTTTTAAACTATCTAGTGAACTGTATATATGGTAAATCGTTATCAAAAGTCCTTGAACTCGAGATTTGAGACATAATCATTTTAAACTTTTGACTGGCGATGAAAACCTGTCACTTATTTTACAGAACGTTGAATGATACAGTAGGCTAATTGATATGACTTTATAATTCATTAATTGATTTTAGAAAATTTTCCAATCCACTAAAGTAGTCCATTCACTGCTTTTTGTGAACTGGTTTACTTTTACATTGAACGTGCGCAATAAATTCTGAGATTGATATCAGTGGCTCGATGGCAAGGATATGGCCATGTAGGAACCGACTCTACTAAGCATTTCTCGCGAACTATTTTTCAAATAATTGCGCGATATAGGAGTTTGTTTTGAAACTACTTTTAAGGCAATATTGAGAGAAACCAAAAGTTTTGACAAATTTTCTTTTCATAATTGCAAAAGATATACGCAATATTTTCATGTGTGATGTCTTCTAGCTTGAGGGAGGCGCAGTACATTTTACACATTGACGCGTTTTCGAACCTTTTCTATATCTACCTACACTCATTTGTGTTAAAAAGATAATGAGCATTATATTATTTTGAGTTGATGATTTTTGCATTGACGTTAGGTGTAAACTTAGTGTTGCTATTTGAATTAATAGTAGTGATAGTTGCAATTTGAACAAGCTTTCCATTTAAAATTTAAACAATCCTACTTTTTTCCATGCCAAAACTAATTTTCAACTTCGTCTACATCTATCTTATTTAGCACGAGAACCAAGTCATTTTAAATACTTTTTTTACAGTTTAAGCAGTTTTACAAAAAGCATGGTCTTGTTTTTAGACTATTATTTTATTATTACAAAGTTTTCACTGTTTCAAAATCTTAGACGTTTTTCTTCAGTAATTTATACCTAATATCTTAAAATCAAGCATTTTTAGTATGTTTCCTAATTGTAAGAAAAATGATGTGCAGCTCAAGCACAGCAAACGTTCACTCTAATTTTAAGTTTGAAAAATGAATAAGGAAAATAAGATAGTAAACATTAACGAGAATTCCATTAAAACTTTTACCAAACCTCGTAAGTTTAAAGAAAAATGTGTTGAATTTTCTATCGGAACTTTTAAAAAGAAAATATTTTATTATTTTAGAGAAAATAATAAGAATAGCTCAATGAAAGACTAAGCTCAGCAATAATTGATATCAGAAATAAATATTTTGCAGCTTTTTGCGTGAAAAATTAAACACTTCTGATTAAAAAAAGAGGTTTATATAAGTTAAGATTCTGAACTGCTGTTTTGTGGATATTTTCACCTGGTGCATATAAATTTTCAAGGATGGAAAAAAGCCGCAAAATATTACCTAGTTCATCGTTGGTTCCAATTTTAAAGCTTTTCAATTTTAAAATAAACTTTCAAATAATAAATTTGTAGTTTTGAGCACGAGAGTCATGGCAATGACATTTATAAATTTTTAAAATTGTTTAGCATTGAAATTAATTTTTGTTTCTCATTCAAGATGTTGCAATGTATATTTTATGAGAAATGTGGGCAAAAGATTTGAGCGGTAAATTTATTTACGGTTATTCATCAACATTTCTAAGCTAGTGACATGAAATTTATATTGAGAATGGCTCTTGTGTGCAAAACCAAAATGGTGGTCAATCTAAGTGTACAACCGTTTCTCAG
Organism: Uloborus diversus; assembly: GCF_026930045.1. Lineage (NCBI taxonomy): Eukaryota > Metazoa > Arthropoda > Arachnida > Araneae > Uloboridae > Uloborus > Uloborus diversus. Next base: position 101,329 of record NW_026558576.1, on the reverse strand, counting down.
TAACTAGAACAAATAAAAACCTTCTCTTCTATAACCGATAAAAAAAAAAACCAGTTGGTTAGTTGAACCGATTAAAACTCAGTTAAGTAGTCAAACCAACATGTTCAGTCATGTTCAGTTACCGATTAAATTTGAGTTGAATAATTTGACAAATAAATAATCACAAAGTATAAATAGATTAAAAGAAACTTTCTTTGTTTAAGTTATTAGTTCAATTTTTCTCTAACAATTTTTTCCTACTATCATTTCCGAAACTATTTATTTATTTATTTTTTTTACAAGAGTTGACACTCTTAACTTTAGTTTTATAAGACAATACTTAATATTATATGCACTCAGTACTACGCAAAATTGCAACATTGAATTGACATAATTCTTTGGAGAATTAAAAACTAAAATGAGTTAATTTCATAAACTGTTTGAAGAAAAAAATGACTATTTATAGTTAATTTTTCAAACTGATACATAAAACAAACTTCAGTTGCACAAGTGAAGGATCAAATAAGGAGTGAATGTGATGAATTTAAAAGACTGAAATTGTCACGTGTTATCAAATTTTTAAAATGTATTTCAGTTTCGTTAAGCTGGATCAGAATATGCTTCAACCAAGAAGTGCTTCAAATCAATATTCATACTATATTCAATTACTTTTATCAAAGTTTAAAAAAAGATTTCAATTTACTGTTTAAAATGAAACATACGAAACTTATTGAGATGGTTAAAATCATGCTAAAACCTGCCAGCATTAACTTGGATCAAATTTATATAATTACATTTTCTATCTAAAAAGGATATCCTATATAATTTTGCTTTGGTTCTACTCGCAAATGCTAATAGGGAAAAATTATAACTTCGGTTGTCACTATTATCCGCTGCTGATAGTCTGCTAAATTGTTTTGATATGTATAGCAGTTCGTCTAGAAGTAAACGAGCCTGCTTTCTCATATGTCTTATACAGCAGAATATCATTATAAAGCCGTCATATATAACGCTGTTCAGTATAAAACGCACAACTCGTCAGAAGTAAACGATATGTTTTTCAGTTTAAAAAAATTAGTTCATTTTACCTTCAAACAGGACAATACATTCAAAAATGAAATTTTAGAACGTTTTATTTAGTCTTCTCATCTTAATTCAAAATCTTTAAATGATAATTAGTATTCACATTAAAAAAGTACCATCTTGTTTCTTGAAAACTCAGCAACTGTTATGTGAACTATGTAGCCAGTGAAAGTGCAGAATGATGCATTTTCTCTTGATAATGAATATTTATTTTTTAAAACACAAAAATTTCTAATAAATTGCATAATTTCTGCTTTAATATTCATTGTTCAAAAAAATGTGTATTCTAATGTGTAAATGTGGTGTCATATTCTTAATATTATTTTCTAAGTTTGAAAGTATCTGTATAATGCCAAAACCTACATAAATCTAATCCTCGTGTAACAAGGTGCTCGTTATAACGTCTTCTACTGTATCCTATTTCTAATTGCAGCCGTAAATCTATTTCTCTTCGTTGATTGTCTTTTTCTCTAAGTTAATTCAAATGAAGCTTTTTAAGAGAAAAAACAAACTTACTTTGAAGAAAAAAATGTAGTAAATAATTTTTTTCTCTTAACCTCTTAACCATCATGCTCTATTAAGTGATAACTATTTTTTTGAACAGGATCAGTTAAAATATTTTTTTTTTCTTTTTAATTATTTTGTGGAATAAGTTAAGCGAAAGGTTACAAGTGAATTACAAAAAAAAAAAAAAATGCTCAAAATCAGTTTTCCTACTTGAATAGATGAGAAAATCCAAGTAAACACATTGAGTTTTTATTGCTATACAAATGAACTTAATTTTAAGTAATAAATAACAGCTTATTTATAGTATTAACAGCTTTGCTACTTTCTTCCCCCAAAAGATTACCTTTAAAAAAATCGTTGTCAAAATTAAAGATTGAATCCTAAATTTCATCCTAAAAGAAATTGTTTTCAGTTTTTAAAGTGTTTTTCTTTATAATAAAATTCAATTCATTAGAAAAACATTGTTTTTTTTTCTATACCTGGAATTATTTCTTTTATTTTTACTAATGTAATGAGGTTAGGTTAGTAAATTGTAAATGGAATCTCAAATTTGTAATTTAAAAATTAATATCATTAATTTAATATCACGTAGATAATTTCTCATGTACCACAGATAAGATTAGGTGTGCCACATTTAATTATACACAAAAGACGTATTTTTTCATAACATTTGTCTCTTTCTGGTGCATCTCACTTTGATGTTTATACATTTGATATTTTACGTTAAATTGAGCATCCAAGTCAATCACACATTGGTAATTGTACGCAAACAAATAATTTGCATACGCCCATTTCTCACACATGAAAACCTTGGGTATATCTTGTATTGCTGCTGTCAGTGGCGAGTATTGATGAAAGAATGCTTCAGCAGTTTGGCAGTTGGCAAGTTGAAGTAAACTTTCAGAAACAACTGATTTTTGTGCCATGTCAAAGCTGTTGCGCAGCAGTGGGATCTGGAACTACTCTGTGGGTGGGGTACCTGTGGTGCTTGCGAGAGGGTAGGGTTACGAGATGGGGTTCCTAAGGACAGATGTGGGTGCCGTCAAATTGTCGCGAGGGGTGTTCGTTTGGATGGAAAATGGCAAGCGAATGAAAGTGTAACGCAAATGTTGACGGTGGAGTGTAATGAGAGATACCTTTCCAAGTTGATCCGAGTTCATGTTATTTAATGGAAATTCAAAATTGAGGTAGTAAAAAGCAAAGGGATCAAAGTTGGATAGCTTTATATAGCTTGAGTAAAACGCGTTTAAAGTTTAGGTTCTAGGTAGACTTTGATTTTTTTCCCTAAATCATGCTGTATGCCAGCACCCACCAGGGCTACTAGTACCATCTCTTGCCTCAAAACAGAGGAGAGATACTTCTGCTATTTGTATCGATTTTCTCCATTTTTTAAATTTTGGCACTAACATCCCTTTGCTTCCCACTGCCTCAGTTGATCATTCAAAAACTAGATGATGCTGGAAAGGGAGGGGTGGGATACGTGAAAAATGCCATTTAAACCGCAATTAGGTTTAAAAAACGAAGGTTGAATCCACTGGCGACAGGTGCACTAAAAAGAGGGGAGGGGGGAGATCAAAAAAAGTGAGAAGAGTTGGAGGTCGGCCCCCCTGTAGCTGCATTTTTCTTGAAATATTGGAGTTAGACGCAGGGACGTGTACACGGAGGGAGGGACTGGCACCTGTTGTCCTGGGCCCGAGCTTGAAAGGGACCCACTATTTTTAAAATATGGGGTGAAATATATGTAGGGTCGTAGGGATGAGGGGCCCATGAAAATAATTTGTGATTGGTCCCAAAAACGTATTGCACGCCCCTGATTTAACTTAATTTGTCGAAAACCCTCACAAAATATGGAACATGGCCTCAAAAATGAGGAAGAATGGCTCCCGCAAAATTCCCCCTTCGAAATCTAAATTCCATTTTTTTTTAAATTAAAAAACAAAAGTCAATCAGTTCACCGTGTGAAAAATTGCTTTTCAATCGATCATTAATTTTTATCTCTAAAAGGTGATTTGTAAAAACCTCTTTACATTTGGAAGTGAGGCAGTCGTTGCCCTCCTAGCCCCTCTCCCCGTACGAGCCTCCTATGGTTTAATCTAGCTGATTCAATCCGTGTAGCACAACTAATGTATTTATTAAGCTTGTCATCAGCAAAAAGTATTAACTTGTTATAGACGAGATTGTGTGAAACAGTAGTAAAAATGGGGTTGTTTCCCTTTTTCTACGATCACTGCAATGCATTTCTAAGTAAAACCCATTATTCAAGGAAAATTAAGTAAAAACATCCTTATTTCAATCAGATATATTGAGGTATAATGTTGAAAATACTTTGAGGAGGCTAGAAGTTGTAAGGTTTTGTATTGAAAAATAGTGCCTAGCCCCGCGTTATGAGATATCATCGGCTTGTTAGTGACTAGAATTTTACGGACATTATACTCCCGATTATTCGTAATGGAGTTGAACGGTAAACGCAAATAACCCAGTTGGCGGATAATCCACAAATTTAGTGAAAAACAAAACTAATGTACGCAATATTTAAAGAAAGATAAATAACATTAGCATAAACTAAAACCAGAGCTGTAATAATTGTGTAAAAATTGTATGTAAAAGCTAAAAAAGATACCTTATTATTGCTAATGGATTACACACATAGACGAGCAAATGATGCAAGCAGAGTAACTGAAACAGATCAAGCTAGGTTACACCAGAAATGCATAGAGGTAGGGAAATTTTTTGGACAAGAGTGGTCCGGTCACTCGATTACTCGCATAATTAGTGTAGATCTAAAAATCTGTAAGCAGTGTAGATTTAAAGCAGTTGCAAATATATATTTGAAAATCAAGTTTTAACTAGTCAGGTTTTGGTGTCTAGAAAGTTTAGTGTTTTCGGAAGGGAGGGGTTAGAAAGAAATTGGAACGTTTGAAAATATAGTTTGCACTTGTTAAGCTGAAATGTGTGCATTTTTGTACGGGTAATCATCGCAGATTTTTTCTTTTTTTAATGTGTGAAAGACCGCGGATAATCCGCCCTACGGATAATCTTGAGTTTTACTGCAGTATCAAACCGCTTCTAGTAAGTGCATCATGTAGTTTTTGAATGATTAATAGATTCAGGTCGAATTCAACACCATGGCCTGCCACAATGACAGGAATGCTGATTTCCAGTGGGAGGAGAAGGGCTGTAAAGCTTTCTGAATGTGTTCCATCAAAAGAGTTGAAGCGTTTTCTTTGCTTTGACTTAGTGAACTAACAGTTTTTCGGTGTCATCTAGAATTTTCATTTCCGATATCCGACGGAGCATTAACATGTAGTATAGGGCGTCTCTTATGTTTTGAAACTTAGTCGTGTTTACTTTATTTTTGAGGGGCGTGGGCTAATATTAAGGAACTTGCTATTGGAACGAACACTTTTGCAAAGCTACTGCAAAGTCACCATACTTTACCTGGTGTCGATCAGCCCCCAAAAGATCTATTGCCCCCAGAATAACTAAAAATTGTCAATAAGGTCAAGCCTCTACTTATCAAAACCTTATTATAGGTAAATAATAGTTCAGTGCAAATAAAAAATAGTTTGCAAACATAGCATCGATCAAATGGATATAAGTTCATTAGTTGACACAAATGATATATTTTCATTTGCGTACAAACAGGACTAAACGTAAATTACACTATTGCGCTAACTTGCACTTTTCCTACAACTTATAAAATTCGATGCAGCTACTTATGTGCTTTTTTTTTTTTTTTTTTCAATTTCCAAAAATTGGATTTGAAATTAGTTTTCCCTTTACTTTGAAACAAAAAACACTAAAAAATATGTCATGTTGTAGGAATAATTGATTGGTTTGAAGAGTTTCCAACCTAATGAATCTGGCAAGGTGAATTTTAAGTGCTTCATCTTGAACACCTATCCTCGAAAAGTCAAAAACTAACACTTCCTTAATTTGTATCAACTGTATCATCTCAAAGTAATATTAAGTGCGGCGTCGTTTATTGGATTCAAGAAAGTAAGGTATTTATTTTAATTACAAGAAAGAAACTTTTAAAGTTTTCTAAACGGCATTTAACCCCGCCTTAGGTTAGAGTCAATTTCGGTCTCGAACTAATCTGGTCGAACTAGTCGAATGGGTCGGGTTTTGAACTAGTCTTTTCAATATTCTTGGCACCTTAATGAGGAAAATGTAAGGGAAATCAATACACGTTACGAAAGATCGAACATTTCAACAAAAAAAATATATTTTTTCAGAAGTGGCAAAACAATGAATATTATTTCATTTCTTTTGATCACATGTAGTTAATTGTAGTTAAAATGAAACCTTTACAACACAGCTTTATAATTAAACTTGATAAAGAGGATTCTAAAAACCAATTTCAATGAAATTAGTAACTATTCTGATGAAAAAAACTCAAATCTCGATTCACATAACAGATTACGTGAGGCACATTCAAAGCTTCGACATTAACTCAATCATGTATGTAGCAACACATTGCATTTACTAATTCTCGCAATTAGGCGGTTTGAAAGTTGTCTGCTGGTTTTCTGCAAAATAATCATTATATAACTGATAAAAAATAAAATAATAAAAAGTTTGAGTCGATTTTTTGTTAAAAATGCCAAGACAGGAAAAAAACTAAGCTTTCAATCGGCAGCTTGTACGTACACAATACATTTTTTTAAAACTCTTTTGCTTCTTTATTTAGCCTTTGCTTTTTTCTTTAGTTAAGTATTATGAAATTACTTTAGTATTTCTTACCACAGAAATACTACTCAAATGGAAATTCTTCAATAACCTATCAGTTTCAGTAAAAGAAGTATGGAAAGGAAGTTCGTTGGAAATGAAGATTAAAAAAAAAATATTCATTTTCAAACAGTGCTTATTACCCTCGTTCGTAATAAGCAACCGGTTACAGCCCTTAAGCCATGCCTAAGAGAGAATTGAATGCAATATACCGGCAGCCCGATTATGGCATCCAGAGGCTGCAGTTGTGTCTTTGTTTGAGACCCATCGGCATGGAGCAGCCAATAACTGAGCTTAAAATGAAGGTAAAAGTTCAAGCAATATGCAGTAAGTTACCACTCCTGAATCAAAAACTGTCTTCAGCTCTGTTATTGGCTATTTCAAACTGATAAGGTCTACAACAAGGGCGAAACTCTCTGTATGTCATAATTAGGTTGTCTGTCCATTGTTTTTAGTTCACATTCGTGTTTGAGTACCTCTTCTTCATAAAATAACATTGACTATACTACTGACTGTTGCTTACATCTTTCTTCAAAATAAAATTTAATTTTTCCCTCTCTTATCTTTGCATTCGATAGGATTTTGTTAAATGTATTGTCTGAAAACTCATTCGAATGTAGTTTGATATTCGTCTAATTGCTTTTGAACTAATTATTAATACAATAGTAAATCTCTACTTAAGACAAAATCTCATACCCAGAAACATATCTTATTTCTCAAAAAAATGCTTTTGAAAATGTATAGATATTCATAGAATTTTTTAATGTTTAAAATTATGTGTTCTAATGAAGTATGGTACGTTAATATTACGGTCCGTTAAGTAGGCAAGATTGGTTTTAGTTATTCATTCTTTTCAGTACATCAAACCCCACGAGCATTTATCAAGAATTCCCAATCAGGTAGTCCACGCCGTGCGATAGTAATGAAGGACAACCGGTTTTCTGTTTAAAAAGTTCAACAAAATTCATAGAAAGTTTTGATAAATATTTAAGTACATTAATGATTCAATTTTTAATTACGAAAAATGTAGTTTTATCGTTTCATACGGAAGTTGTACGCTCATTCGCAGATTGAACTCGCGGTTTGAAGGAAAAGCTCAGTGTCGGTCACAGGTGATTGAAGTGGTTTTGAGCACGTGAAGGTTGCAAATGATAACAAACATTTATCAAACCATCATCGGTCCAAGTGGCAGAATTTTTCCAGCAATATGCGATGCAAAAAAAAAAAAAAGGTCTGCTAGTATTGCAGACTATTTATAGACAGGGATTAAGGTAAACCGAAAATTAAATAAATTCTAAAATTTAAATCTGCTACCAAAAATGCTTAAAATCAGATGAAATACAATTACACTATACGTGTGAACTATAATATAGAAACTATAGTACAATTTACATTTAACATTTTTAAAAATAACTGTAGCATTTTCACACCAGCTAGGAAATGGTGTTTAGGTTTTCTCTAAAATCTCAAGAGCAAGAGCTCTAAAATCTCAAGCAAGTCCCACCGTCGCAAAGTTTCTGCTCCCGTCTATATTATGGAAAACAAATGGAAATAAAGCAGAAAATCTTATTAGGTCTTCATAATATTTTAACTAATGAACGTATAAATACCAACTTCACAATGACTTTCGCATCAGTCTTTGGGGTCTCCGAATATATTAAACTTTAAACTAAACAATGGTGGAATTTTGGTTAGCATGTATTAAACTTCGGTTTAAGTTCGTGTCTACGTGTTATGTTTACAGCAAGTTACAATGATTGCAACAGCAATAGTATTAGTTGAGTTTTAAAGTTTGGAGTGTGATCCTCCGAATTTCTGTTAAAACATTAGAAAATGTACATGGTTGACGATTGTAACTCTTTCTTCTTCGGCTCTTAATACGGAAGTGAAATCCTGTAGAAGAGATAATAGACATGTATTTCACTCTTAATATTCGCAGTTTTTGAGCACAAGGCCGGCAAAAATTATCTTTACATATGGTGTTCAATTAAAAACTTTACATGTAAACTTACACGCTGTCCCAGTTACCGTCTCAAGGGATCCCAGATGTGCTCGATTTGTGAAAAATCAGTGCATCGCGCAGACCAGAGAAAGTGATAATGTGGAAGAAAAAGTCCCTTGACACCCTTGCTGTGTGTGATCGAGCATTATCATGTTAAAAAATAGCTCCTGGGAGCCCCGTCGTGAGTGCCAACACTTGCATATGAGTTTGATCAAATGAGTGGCACGTTTACAGCAACCGGGGTACGAGATGACGTAGGATATCGTAAGAGACTGCTATGCCTCAATGCTCGATTATATCGCTTCCTACATCGTACATTCGCACTAGAGGTGGCTTAACAGGGTATTTAAACCTCCTTTCACACTGTAAAATAAAACTGTAAATTTTGAAGAAGTTATCCGTATTTTTTACAGAAAAAAACTGTTCGTAATAATATACAGGATTTCTCTGTTTTTTTGAATCTGTAACCGGTTGTAAGCGTTAACTGTTACCATTGCCTCACCGCGTCCTTTTTTTTTCTTCGAATCTTCGAAATTTCGCCCGCGTGTTTGGATTTTGGTTCTCGTGCTCGAATTTTTGATCTTATATTTATTTATAAAAAGCTAATAAGTCTTAAATCGGTTGCAACTTCCATTTCATTGCATCATAATCAATATTTTATTATTATGTTTTTTTGTCATCTGTTACAGAGGCATATTCGGAAATTTATATTTGTATACATGTATTTCGTAGTAGTATTGTAAATATTGAAATGTATTTATGAAAGTATAGTTTCATTTTTTAATCTTCATTAAATAATAAATCAGCTTGAATAAATAATAAAAATACGGAAGATTTCTGTAAAATAAACGGAAGAAAACTGGCGCCCTGGCTGACAGTTTTTTCCCGTAAATTTTACGGATTTTTTTTACAGTGCATTTGAGATTTTTCCAACAATAAATGATCAATTCGCTTACATTTTGTAATCACTTTCTAAAGTCAATTTTGCTGTCACGTGTGCAAAATTTAGCTTCATTCTGACGATTTCTTCTTGGTGTAGCGATTTTAATGGCCAATGGTGTACTTAGTCTTAATATTTTTAAAATTAACAAAAACATGAGAAGTGTTAGTTTAAAGCTTCAAATATGTAATATAATCTCTTGTTGCAGAAACACATTTTGTGAAATTAAATTAATTTACAAAACGTGTCGCTGTGTAATGCTCTCATGTCATTTATTTTTTTCAGCGAAACTAAATTACATTTTTTAACCTAGTCCATTAAAATAGCTTATACTTACGATTGAGACAAATGGCGACAAAAGAAAAAAATTACGCGAGAAGCAAAAATATTTGAAGTACAAAAGTTTCTGTAAATGTGGTTTTTGTATAGTGTCAGGTTTGTTACTGTGAAGTCACCGACTTATTTACACGTTTTCGGTAGTGACTTTTCCTAAAATAACAGCTCTTTTGAACTAAGAGCCAGGTACTTTATTTTTATTCATTGTTTATTGCTACATTTAGTCCAAATTTTAGTATTATTTGGTGGTACGAAGGTCCTTTTCTAGCTCTGGAGCTTGCACATTTAGTGAATTGCAAAATATGAGAAAAGAGTAGTTTTGTACGTCCATGTTGAATTTTTGGTTAGGAACATTAATGTATTTGGTAATAATATAGTAATATAGTAGCACTAGCTTTGGCTTTAATCATACGTTCATATTATTATTGTGTTATATTACTCCCAAACCCTAAAAATGTAGTTTTTTTTAAATTAAAACTGTAATAAAAATAAAGGACCAAAAAAAAAAAAAACTCGCATTTATGAGATTGGATTATTATGCCGGGATATTGCATTTCGCGTAAGCGTAACGGTATTTACATTAAAGATTAGTTTTTTAGACCAAGAAAGACTCTCTTAATGTTTTTTTTTTCTTTTGAAATGGCAACCTCAATATAAATTGCTAAACTTAAAACTCAACAAATTTTTTTACGAAGCTTTATTACTTGTTTTTTTTTTTCCCGTACCGTAACGATATCAATGTTCGTTCAATGCAATAATAACAAAATCTTAAAGTTCTTCAAATTAAATAGTATTTTGAAAAATTACATTTGAATTGAATAGTATGGATTTATGGTCCTTTTTGCTTTTGCGTCGCGTTCAACGCATGGCAACAATGTTACAAAAGGCACTATGCTGTTCTTTCAAATTGATGAATATGTTTCAGAACCGAACAATATGTATGTCTTGTCCCTTTCAGTATTGATCATCAAAATAGTTTTGCATTCAAAGGCATAGTTTCATACTTTAGTCGTTTTTAAATTTGCAATTCCACTTTATTAAGTCGGTTTCTTTTTAAACGCACGCGATCTCATGAAAGGTTCCTTCTTAATGAGGGATTTATCACCAAATTTGTTGGCGAAATTGGATAAATGTCTTCATATTTGACGCCGCCGATATTATGGTCTAGGATTTTTATGGTATAGTTTTCCATTTATATGCGGAATTACAATGCGGAAGGGCTTCCTCGGAAAATCCTGCACCGAACGGTTTTAGTATCAGTTTAGAACACACACTAAAAGCGCAGAAGAGATAAGTTTAAAGACACACACATTGGCGCATAAAATTTTATTTAATAGATAAGACATAGAGTTTTGGCCCGAATAATAATACATTATCCTAATTACACGTGCGTCTTTCGGAATATTATTTCTCAACGTCCTTTCATTTGAATTCAGTTTAATTATTTTCAGTACATAGAAGCATAAAACTTACGCTCCTATTCCCTGTTCAATAATTTTCTCCGAATGGTTAAGCTATTAGAAAATTCCGTGCTCCAATTTTGTTGGAATTCAAAAGGTCACTAGTTGTACGACCTCTTGGACTCTTATCTTTGTGAATTGTCTCTCATTGTTTTGTCATTTGAATATACAGGAAAAAAATCTAAACTTGCTTCAGATTTTGACAAAAAGTTCATGTATAGTTTCTCATCCAGGATGATGCATGATTACTTTTTCCCTTTTAGAACGGTTCACTTTACCGAGTTTAAGTAGCAAAACTTAACAGTAAGAACACATGGATTGAATTTCCAAATTTTAAAATGTGCATAAAAATGTAGTTATTTCAGTTTAATAAAAATCATGCATTAGGCACATTGTATGCACGGAAAAATTATTCTTGAAATTTGCTATTTTCTCTTGCCTAATAACATCTTAATTTTGTGGGAAACAATTAAGTTCTTTAACTTTTTCGAGTACCTGACATTGATAAATTGATGTCTGTTATTTTAATTCCATTGATGATTCCGGTTTTTTTAAGTTCAGGATTGTATAAAACCTTGTTAATATTTCCCTTGCGGTTTTTTTTTCTGATTTTTTCTCTCACTATGAATATCTCACTTCAACTTGCATTACTGTTTAAGTAGCTTCTGAATAAGTTTTGACTAATTTCTTTGACTGTTTTTCTTTTCATGACGTCTATAACAACGTGTGCACCTGCAGACTTAAGTAATTTAAGATTTGCTTGGTTGTTTTTGGATTGAAGGTTTTTTGTGATTATAAAATATTCACTCCTTTTCATATTTTATGAGTTGAAAAATGCTTGAAAAGTCAATGTTCACATTAAGAACTCTATTAATTATACATATAAAACTGCCTCGGTATTTAAAAGTTTTGCATAAAGTGTTGACTGGAAAAATGTACTTGTTTGATAGCAGAGACATTGTAATACTTAATTTAATAACTTAAAATCTATTTGAATATTTGCTTGGTAGTTTTCAGATTGAAGCTGCTTTTTTTTATCATAAGCTTTTTCTTCTAGAAATATTTTGTCAGTTGAAAAATTGCTTGAAATGTGAGTGTTTACATTAATAGCTCTATTAATTGTGTATACAAAACTATCGCGATTTTTAAATTTTTTCATAAAATGCAAATTTTTTTTCTTATTTGATTTTTTAACTTAAATTATTGGAATAAAAAATTTAACTCTATGATATTCGAAAAACTTTTCTTAAATTAAAATTCATGAATTGAAGTTTTGGTAGAACTCCCCACGTCTTGAAAGCTAAGAGGGCAAATGAACGAATGAATAAAAAAGGGGGGGGGGAGGGGGAGAAAAATATTATAAAAAAATAAAGTAAAAAAGATAAATAAAGTAAATGAAGTTGATAAACTAATGAAACAGTATAAGCATTTCCATGGGTGCCTTTCTGGTGTTCTGGCAGGAATTCGTTTTCTATTTCAAATTGATAGAATTATCTTGCTTTTGTCAAGTTGACGTATTAAACATTGTTCAAAAGGGGACGAAAAAAACCGCTCTTTTAACGTTGAATTTTCTAAACTTAAAAATAATTATTCAAGCTAAATTTTCATGTCTCAATCGAGTTGCCCTAAGGAACACCTTTTGCACGAATTTTAGTCTGTTCTTAAAATAATTAGATTTGTAAATGTGATATTATAATACAGGGGAATGTGGGACAAAGTGAAATGGTGAAATATTTACCTACTGTTTGAAATACTTTACTCTGAAGTAAGAACCGCAGTGTATTTCAGCCAGAAAAGAAGTGTCTCTGAAGATCAAAGCAAATAATAATGAAAACAATTTTCAAAAATGTATCATAAAATTTATTGTATATTGTAATATTTCATTGCAAGTAAGAAAAATATTGTTATTAGTATTGACTTCTCAAACATTAAGGAGTAATACTATTCAGTGCAGTATTTATTTAATGTAAAGCTTATTTTTGTTTTAAACGTTTCCTACAATTCATCAAGTGCATGTGGGGCAAAGTGATAGTAGTTCACTTCACGCACTTATTCAAGCATTTATTTAAGCGCTTACGGAATCAATAATTAATTCTCTAACATTCTTTCATTTAATTATTCTCTTATTTCTTCATTCATTCACTTTTTTCTTATTCATTAAGTACTTTATTTACTCATTTTTACCGTCCGTTATTTAATTTGATTATTAATTCGTTTATTGTTTCATTATAAGTTCGTTTATTCATTTTCATTTATTTACTTAATATTTTAATCAAACATATATATTTAACAGACAACACAAAATATCTCATTAGAAAAATATTTTTTTATTTTTCACTTTGCCCCATGGGAAAAAATCTTTCTCTCATCATGTTTCAGCTTTTCCCCATGAAAAAAAGAAAATTTTTTGCACAGCTTTATGCATGAACTTACAATGTGTTACTTATAATGTGTAAACTATCTATACGTATTATAGCCGGAGCAGAGTATTATATACATATCATAGTTTATTTGACTTTAACTAAATTACATATGTTTAAAAAATTGTATTAGTTTTACTTTACTTAAGTCTGTCAACTGATGTGTGTGTTGCATAGTCGACGATCTGGGGTGAAGAGACCAGTTGCATCTGGTCAGGGATCCCCAGACGACTTAAAAAAAAAAAAAAAAACTGAACACACAAATTCAGATTTTCTAATGTAAATTGTGATCCAATATTTAACGCTTGAACTCGTGCTAATGTCATTAAAAGCAAATAACAACAATAAATGGACAAGAATAACAGTAGTAATACAGTAGGCTCTTTAACGACTTTCAATGGACCACAAAAAATGGTCCTTAAGTAGAATGCGTTCTTAAATAGAATGTTTTTAAAACTGCAGTGAAGCATCTGCGACTGTCAAAATTATTCTTTAAATAGAGAAAGTCGTTAAATAGAGAGTCTTTAAACATAGAGCCAACTGTAGTAACGTAAAATTTAAACAACAATTTCAAATCTAGTTTCCTTATGCGTTTCAGTGAAATAGATCAATTGTACCTCAAAAAGTAATTTTCAAATTTTTTGTCTTCCTCTCGATGATGGGCAACTTCCAAATTAATAATCATTCAAAATTTTTAGGGTAGTAATATGTTTATTAGAGAAATTATTGCAGAAATTGCTATTGAAATAGAGTTACTCATAATTCTTTCTCAATAAGCCTGTTACATTGTTTTTACTGTTCTTTAAATTCTCAACATAAAATCCCATGCATTTTATGTATTTAGAGCTGTCTGAAAGAGCGAGGGAGAGATTTTTATTTGAAATATAGGTACCCTTCAAGATTTATTCTTAAATTTATTTCTGTCGCTTAGAAAAGAAACAAAATATTATATGCAAATTTTTATATTTACTTAAAATTTACCTTAAATAATCACGTTTAAGTATTAAAATCTTATTCAAGTTTAATATTTTATTGTAGGTTTTTTTTTTTTTTGCAGTCAAGAAACTAAATATAGTTCTTCTTTCATGCGTATTTTTTCTGGAGGACTACTTCCTTTCCAAAATGATTGCTCGCATATTTCTTTGCTACTCATAAAAGAATATTTGATATGTATCTGGTAAAACTGATGCTTTTCTCTATTAATAAAATTTTTTGAATTAAATTTCATCAGTTCTGAAACTTTGCATGGATTTGTATCAAATGAACAGTGTTTACCGCATGCAAAAGCTATTGAGAACTGAGGAGGAGAACGTTTTATGCAAGAATTTCAACCTTTAGGTGTATTTTATCTTTTATTCGGAGAATTCTGTTGAACAATCGCGAACGAAATGAAAATATAGTTTTCCTTGAACTTCTAAGACTATAAGAATAAAACGATCAATGCCTGATGATAAACAAAACGTTTGTTTTAAAGAACTTAACTAATTATTTTTTAGCATATTTTAAGTTTATCAGAAAATTATAAAACAATTCTTTTGAAAAAATTCAAACTGAAAAAAAAAACTGAATGAAAAAAAAAACGAATTGTAAACAACTTTGAAGAAAGATAAAGCGAATAGAGAGCAAAAAGTTAGCTGCCTGGGGTACAAAAGCTGCCTGGGGTACTATCAGCAAAATGGTTTCATGAATAAAGACGTAGTGCCACGTCAGTGAGCAGTAAATTAAGCCATAGAAATGTGCATCTATTTAGAGAAAGATGTAAAAAACAACTGATCCCTTTCAAAGAAACTACTGATATAGTTACTAAAGCAACGAAGTACATACGCAAACCGGAAGAAGCAAAAAAAAAAAGAGAATAATTTTATTTTGTAAACCAGCTTGATTGCATGAAACATTGCTGCTATAATGTAATCACGAAACTGGTCAAACTTAAAGTGGTTGATTCAGTAAGACTGAACAAAGACTAAGCAAAATTCATTGTCTTAAGAAACTTGCAATTGTACCGTTCAGTCTTATTTCTTGTTGTATTTGATAGAATCCATCCATTATACTAATTTCAGACTTTTTGTAATGGCTCAGTAATACAACTTGGTGTAAGAACACGAAAAATGTATAAATTCAGACTAATTTTTTCTCAACTGAGATGCAAAGTTTTTGATTGCGGCATTTCAGCCAGAAATGAAGCCTGTTGCTTGACAAATTATTAAGCTAAACAGCTTAGATAGTTGGGTCAATGTACTACTATGTATGATGTCTGGCTATGTTCAAAGCAAATCTTCATGTTTGATTTATTGCATATTGTATGTAAATTACCTGTACAGGTTATGTAAAGCATTATTTGAAGTACTGTATAACATTATCAAGAGTAGGTTATATTTTAATTGTATCAGTTTACAAAGCTATAACTTTTAAAGCTTTTTTTGACTTGTGCGTAAAATAGTCGACCATCTGAGGCGAAGAGGCCAGTTGCATCTGGCCGGGGACCCTCAGACGACTTTCCAAAAAAAAAAAAACGCACAAGTTCAGAATTCCTTTCTAAATCTTGACATGAAGTTTATTTAACGTTTGAACTTTTATATCATAAAATGCATGTTAATGTCATTTCTATCAAAAATTACCGACTGTAAATAACAGGTTTTTTTGACTTGATAGCATTGATATGATGATATTTCTTAACCACTGTGTATTCACTTAACTTAATGAGTACTTTTAACTATTATCATTAGGTTTGTGTAGGCTAATGCTCTGAAATCCTTTGAAAATATTGATATTCTAAATTCTTGAATTCTATTTCACCCTTTTGAGCTGTATGTTTTGAATACAATAGTTTGAATTGTATGCTTTATTTTGCTATGTCTTATAATTGAGTATACCTAGTTCCTTCAAATATATTTGTATATGTTTTATTCCTTGAACCAGATAAATAGCTGATATTACAAAATAAACTACTCTCAGTCATGCTCGTTTTTAAACTAAATAAGTTAGTTTCAAGCATAAAAGTTTTTAGAAAAGACGATCTGTGGTTGCTTAGTTTTTACTGCAGAAACAGTGTTAACAACGCCCGTTAGATTGCTTGACAAGGAAATCAGCTGTCTTCCAAACTGCTTCGTCCCACTTACTGTTACTGACACTCAAAGACTAAAACAGTAAAAGTCAAATTAGAAAAGATGTCTAACATACCTTCAAAAACTGACTTTAAATATTATTCCTTCACAATTGAAGATTTCTCGTGTGTATCTGAGACTTTAAACAATTCGTATATCAGCTAAAGCAATATGCTGTGTGTCGCCCTCGGAGTTTACCGTTTTTGGACCTGTTTTGGCATCTTTGTGGCTCATGATTTCTCAATAGTTTGCGCAGTTTTATAGAACACTCTGACCAATTAAGTGAAGCCTGATGGTGCAATAGTGTATAGCAAACTACGGAAACGTTGTCACTTATCTGTTACAATTTTATGCTGTGCAAATAGTTGAAACCAGAGCTCAACTATGCTTCAGTGTTGTATTTGTGGCGAGTTGATTGTGTTTAAAAAAATATGTTTTATAAAAGTGCAACACGTCTGAACATGCTCTCCAGCATTGACTGCTATTCATTTTGAAGTATTTGTAAAACCTGTGCTCATCGTTATCACAGCTTAAAAGAAAACTGGTAACTTTTCAAGAGCATACTAAAATGTACAGCATGCATACAGAAACGACTATTATTATTTTCTTAGTCAGAAACTTTAACAGATCCGCAAAACACTGTGCAGCATATTTAATACATTGTTTGCAGCGGTTAAGGATTCTGGAACTATTTTAGGGTAGACAGAGTAGTTAATAAACACTTAAACGCAGTTCCATTTTAAAAAATGTATAAAATTAAAAAAAAAAATGGTAGTATCCACCACATGACAGTGAAATTGCCTTAAATTATTTTTGTAGTTTGTTTTTAAATGAGATATTTTTTATGATTCTTCATCCAAGCTGTTTTTTGGGGGGGGAGGGGGGGCTGATATGGAAAAAGTGCTCCGAACCAGTGAGTGAACACCCCAACCATAGGACAAACACAGCACTGTCTGGTCCTTTTCTTTCAGAAAATAGAATGGTTTAACTACTGCTTATTCATTTAAGAATATTGTTTTAAATCCTTAGTTTTTGACAAAAAATGCGAAGTGTTTATTCACTGGGTGTTGTTCATCAACTGATTAATCTAACACATTGAGAAGAGATAAAATGGGATGGAGTCAAGACTATCATTAATGAAACCAAAACCCCTAGTCCCGTGATAGATTTTAAAGCAAAGCATTGTGGAAGAAATCTGGTTTCTTCCGCTTGTTTCACACAAAACGAGTCAACCATTCGTCGTTGTTGTCACGTGTCTTGGAGTCTTTGGTTCAGCATTTGCTAAGGCAATGTTTCGACTTGCTCCCTCCATTGTAACTATTACTCTAAGATCTGCCTTACATTGGTAATATAATTTATTTTAACAGCTATTGTTTCATGCTTGCAACCAATTTCGATTTGTTGTCAGTGATCTTATTTTTCTTCTGAAGTGTTTAAGTATGGTTATAACCGCACTTTGATTGTATTAATGCTTCCATGTATTTTTCTGCTATGTTACTTAACTGTGCTTTATTATTACTACAAATCGGCAATGCATAACGTCTTTTATTTTAATGTTTTGGTTTTTCTTCAAAAAATAATTTTTTGTTAAAATTTTGAAGTTTAAGACAGGATAGAGTAAAGGTTTTTTTTTCTTTAAGTCTGCAGTAATGTCTTAAAATTTTACTAAACCCAAAATTGAATATGAATATAAAGTTTTTAAAAATTTGCAATTTTCTGCAGTGGAATAACTTTCCAATTTTGTACATTTTTTCAGTTGCATGAATTTCAGAAATTTTAATGCTTTGTATACAACAATGCTCTGTTTGAATGCAAGTTATGTGTTATTAATTGCATAATTTTCATTAATATTGTTTAACAGAACATTGACTTTTCAGGCACAGTTGTATCGCCCAACCCATGTCGCGGGTGTGACATTTTTACGCGTATATTTGCGCTTAATTTCCGGAATTTTAAACTTTAGCTTTTAATTGTGACGTATTCGAATGTATGAGACCATTATGTATCAACTTTGAAGAAATTTTTTACATTTAAAAAATAAGGAGTTTTATACGTTGTGGGCGTGACAATGCGGTCACGCCCGTGCGTGTACATAGTTCCTTACATTCGAATTCATCGCAATTAAAAGCCAAACTTTAAAATGTAGAAAATAAAGTGCAAAAATAAGTAGAAATGCATCACACCCATTCAAATGGCTTAAGCGATATCGATAGAAAGATAGTGTATCGATTGAACCACCATTAAATTCAAATTTATGGTTTCGTTTGCAGATTGCTTAAAACAAAATCTGTTTTTTTTATATATAATTACTAATCACATAATCACGAATGCAATTAAAATAGCTTTTAAGATCCATTTTTGAAACTTAAGCTTGAAATGCCGATTTTTTTTTTTTTTTTTTTTTTGCCCTATTTTCATTTTACGAAACTTAATAGCAAATATTTTAGCCATGCTTTAAAATTGAAAATTTTGTGTAGAAATAGGATTTACCTTGCATCAATCTCTATTAACCTTTTGCTTCTTTGGAAACGTTTCTTGTGAAATTACAGTGAGTATGCTTTATCAGATCTCATCAAGAAAATTTCTGATAAACTTTTTTCATATTCAGTTCATTACAAGTGTTTTATTTAGATAGCCTTATTTCACAACTTATTTATTGTTTTCGTAACATAATACATTAAAACCCTTCTTAACGGACATCAATCAAATGCGGGCATCCTTCTTATGCGGATAATTTTTAATTCCCCGATTCCAAGGCTAATAACATTATTAAACCCCTATTCTGCGGACACCCCTCTATTGTGGACAAAAAAAAAAAATTGTCCCGTTAGTGTCCGCGTTAGAGAGGTTTTACTGTATTTTGCATTAATTTATTCGTACTAAAGAATTTCTGTCTCTTACTGGAAAGTGAGCAAGCGAAGGGACCAGCTTAAAATACCTGTTAAACATTACTCTTATTTTGTAATGTTTTAATTGCTCATAAGTTGATGATTTCTTTCAATGGCGGTATGTGTAATGACTTTCATTAGTCTGTGAAAGGGAAAAAGTAATCATTTTCATATTTCCGCGCCCACTTCCAAGTATTACTATGCTTAACGAAAAGATAATCGCAAAATAAGATTTTGCCTATTTAAAGCTGACTAGTTTATTAACCATCTAGCCATTTAAGAACAGAAATGAAGCATATATTACATCCATTGCTGGAAATATCTTCGCGGATAAATGTTAACTGCTTTAAATTAGTGATATTTTTTAGCTTATGAAGCTTTTTATGTTATTAATATTTTATTAGATTGTATTGATTCAATATGCACTTCTATCACAGGTAAACTAATACTTAATAACAAGCCAAAAAAAAGTTATAATTAAAACATAAAATAATACTCAAATCATCTCACGTGAATATTACACGGTGTCATTTTGGCATTGTAAATTGAAGAATGAATAACGTTCAGGATTAATTTCCAACCAAAGCATTTCCGGAACCCTGTAGTCTTCGGAATTTCTTTTCGACCGCACTTATAATTTCTAATGTATATAAGGAATAATCCATGTCCAACCAGGCAGAGGAGATCAAGTTACGTTCTTTGCCTCGGAAATTTTTGAATTGCTCTCAAGTTAAAATACAGAAAACAAGTTGCTAGCATATGTATTGCTATTCCCCTGTGGTAACTTCCAGTACCACGATTGTTAATTCCTCTCATTTGCAGCACTCCCGCCTACAATCTTGATCAGTTACCTCATTCTGCGTCGCGACTCCACCCCACTTCGATCCGTACAATGCATCGGCTTTGCCTCTACTTCACTCGAAGTGGCGGCGCTCCAGTTCCATCGAGTTGTGTTGTCTCTTACGGGCAATGGGGAGTTTTTCTCCCGTTTGGCAACGTTTTTTTTATGCTACGGGGTCGCGTCGTGGAAGGGAGTCAGATCGGCATGGCGTGGGGATGGTGAAGCATTCTTTTTTAGTTCGTATTATCTTTGAGTTTGACCCGCTACTTTTGGTGGCGAATGGGTGCGTGCCGTCGGCATCGACTCGAAAATCGGGACCCTATCTCCTTCGTAAAATGTGATATTGATAAGTATAATCTCCTTTCTTTAAATTGGTATTAATTATGTACATAATGTTCGCGGCGATTGCTGCACATCCATATACATAGTGGCTGATGAATTTGATAGAGCTAACATGTATATTAAGGTCATGAGTGATATTATTTCTTGTGTTATAAAGATGAGATTAAAGAAAAAGAGGAAAGTAAATAAAAAAATAAATAGTTTATCTGAACTGATTTATTATTATTTTGGAATGTATTCTACACCGTTCATACCTAGTATTTTTGAACCTGGGTGTCCCACCACACCTATGACGGAAGAACCACTGTTCGATGCAACTATACAAAAATGATTCGAGTCTAATATTTTATGTGCGTACAAAATAATGTCTTAAACAAAATATTTCAGCTCCCGAAGAATGTATTGGAATTGCAGAAGGTGTTGGGCTATCACCATTTCTTCCCCGCCTGCGGAATCACGATACCGGGCTCTCTCCAAATGATGCCCATCAGATAAGCATGAATTATCTTAGTACCTTTAACATCAAAAGATATTTATTTTGGCACTATTCCATACACATAACGTATGTACACCATTTTAAAAAATTACCATAGTTGGTGCCGGCCAATACTGCCCCGGCGGTAAAGCCGAATGCTTGAATGAACGGTTAAATTGTGCATTAATATGTAGTTATATTTTTTTAAATTGAAGTGCTTTTGATGTGTTATTGACATGATGTGTTTACATCCAAAATTTTATTTGATGATCTCAAATAGGCATTACTTAATACATTGAATTAACTAATGATTAAATGAAGTTAAATGCATTCTATGTGCTATCACACCTGTTGCAAATCAACATGGATGTGATCATGAAGATCTTTGATTATAATACAAGTATGTCACACACTTATTGTATTCACATGTTACACAAGTTTGAAGATATTTGGTTTTGAAGATTTTTAATTATAATACAAGTATGTCACACATTTTATTGTATTTACATGTACAAAAGTTTGAAATATTTAGTCTTGAAGATTGTTGATTTTAATATAAGAATGCCAACACTCCATTGTGTTACAAGATATATGAGTTTGAAAATATATGCATATTAGTCTTTGATGGTAAACAATATGATTTTGAGATGCTTCACATTCCTTACCCTGACAATAGAATACTTGCACATCAGTTCAATGAGCATCAGATTTGATCTTTGAAATTTTTTTTTCGACTTATTATTGTGACACAATTTATTTGTTTTCATCATTATGCCCCCCAAACGCATTCAAAGAGCTGTCAATGCACTCGCTATGTATGCCGGCCAGTCCTCGACTGCTTCTAGCACTAGCTCAGCTCCTTTCATGGTCCACATTGACCCATTTGAGGGTGATCCCTCCCAGTTAGAATTCTTCTGCGAGACAGTTGACGACATCATCAACGTAAATAATTGGTCAGGAGACAGGGCAATTATTTTTTTAAAAAGTAAACTAAAAAATGCTGCTCTCCAATTCTTTTTGGAATCTCCATCACTCAGAAAAACAAAGGATCACACTGTGATTTTAGCTGCTCTAAAGGATTTTTTTAAACATGAAGCAAGGGTTACCATGGCGGATTTCCACCAATTGGCAATGAAGCCAAACGAATCCATGAAAAATTTAGCTCACAGAATTAGTCGTGTTACGTCAATGGTATTCAGCTTACCCCAAGGCGAGGCTCTCAACAAAATTAAATTACAGAAGTTACTCGAATTGGTTCCCCCTGACATACGAATTAAGCTCTTAGAAGCTAAGATTGAAAGTTTCGATGAAGCGGTCGCTCGTGCCAATGATCTGCAAGAACTTTTTATTCAAGCATCCTTGCTCTCCCAAAATGCCGCCCAATCGGCACAGATACAAAAGCTCTCGGAACAGGTTAACCTCCTCCAGGAGCAACTTAAATCTCGACAACAGAGTAGCTCTTCTTCTCATGTCATGTCCACAAATGTTATCACAGGTGGGTCAAGGGAAAGTTCTACATCAAAAGACAACAGGTCAAATTCTAGGTTCCACAATGACCGTCGCAGAGGCGACAAAAATTTCCAACCATATTCCAAGAGAACCAACATCAGGGAAAATTCAAAGGGAAATTTTCCCAGGGTCTGCTCCTACTGTAAAAAGACAGGACATGTCATAGATCAATGCTTCAAGCTAAGGAACAGACAAGGGGGCAATAATCAATCTAGAAATTCTAATCAATTTTTTAGCTCAAGAAACCAAGAGTTCTCTCGCCAGGAAATGCTAGATCAAAACAACTCGCAACACTCAATTCATCATTTGTCCTTTGCTAATAATTCTACC
The DNA here is from genome assembly GCF_026930045.1 of Uloborus diversus. Lineage (NCBI taxonomy): Eukaryota > Metazoa > Arthropoda > Arachnida > Araneae > Uloboridae > Uloborus > Uloborus diversus. Next base: position 78,382 of record NW_026558576.1, on the reverse strand, counting down.
CAGTCTTCGTCTAACAATTTGAAATCATGTGCATTAACCGCACCTAGGATTTTTCCACCTAACATACATGCACCGCCTCCCACCAGATATAATCCAGAGGCAACTATTTTTATCCCGCAAGATATTCGCACTGTCAAGGATCCATTTTTTCATCCACCTGTGACATGCCCAACTGATGGCATGGGATCTTTGGTTATACAACCCAATGTAGGGGAGCCGCAACTTGCTTCTGAGTCTCTGAACAAAAAGAAGTCAAGTGCTGCAATCAAAATCACCACTCATTCAGGTACTCAAACGTCTCCTGCTAAGGCTAAGAGACCCTCCTGCATCACTCGAGGTACTTCACATGACACACCATGTACAAGTTCAGATCATACTCATAAATGTTTTGATAGTGGTGTCATTTCTCCTCCTGTGGGGAAAGAAAAGAATTTCATTGCAAATGCGGGCATTGGCCAGTCTGGCTCAGCCTCTTCCTTACCACTCGTTCGTGTTGATATCTCTGGCACACAGCTCAATTTTCTCTTGGACACTGGGTCAACTATTTCATTAGTCGCTGCGGACATTTTTGAAAACATGAAGCATAACATTCCCTACAAGAACATAGCCAGAAACGTTTCCATTTCAACTCTAAATTCTACCGTAAACTTTCGCCAATGTGTAGAACTCTCTTTCAAAATGCAACAGCAGTTCTTCAAAAACACCTTCTTTATAATTGACCTGTGTGCAGATTCTAATTTTCATGGCATATTGGGAATGGATTTCCTGACCAAAAATAATGTTCAAATGTTTCCCTCTCAAAAGTCCATCACAATACAGAATCAAAGCATCCCCATCTTTTTCTTTAATGATCTTCATCAAAGTCACTCTACTACTTCCTGTCAGCCAAGAGGCAATGTTCACAAGTGTCATGATGCTTCCAATGTGGAGTGCCCCTTAGGGTCACATAAAAACATACCAAAGGGGAATCATCAATGTTGTGGGGAAATTATCAGTCATTCAGTTAATGTTATGTTATCAAGAAAGACATTCTTAGAACCCAATTCGTTTGTATATGCAGAAGTTCATACACAACCCAAGGAATTTGATGAAGAAGTCAACCTGCTTTTTACCCCTATTTTGAAAAATACTAACGTGGATTCTGATCTAAGCATTGTTCGCCCCAACTCCATATGTGATGCTGCTGAATCAACTACCCCTGCCAAGAAAACGAACACATTTTATGTTCTTCTTAAAAATTCTTCCTCACAGAAAATTCATTTAAACAAAAACACCACGGTGGGGACTGTAGAACCTGTTGAGGATATTGAGGAAATAAAACAAGGTAATGAACAACACTCAATGAATTTTATTCAGGCATCCCAAGAAATTATCAATCTTAGAAAGGAAGAGTTCAATATTCAGGACTTTAATTTGTCACATCTCTCCCCTGAACATGCTCAAGAAATGTCAGCACTGTTGAGTGATAATTTTAAATGTTTTTCTACATCACTCAAGGCTTTGGGACACACGGATAGAGTCCCCGTTAACTTCAACTTCCTCCACAATTACCCTATTCGCACATTGCCTTTCCCACTCCCACAGTCTATGATAGAAGAGGCGCGTAACCAAATCCATCAACTCCAGGAAGCAGGAATAATAGTCAGAGAAAATTCAGAGTGGGCTTCCCCAATGCTCCTGGTCAAGAAACGCAGTGACGGTGTGACCGCACCAAAATACAGGCTTGCGCTTGATTTACGTATGGTCAACGCTTTAATTTGCCATGCTAGCTACCCACTTCCGAAGATCCAAACAATCATTAATGCAATTTCCCAATACCGCTATTTTTCATCTCTTGATCTACAAAGTGCATACCACCAAGTTCACCTTCCTGAGGAGTATAGAGACCGTTTTGCTTTCGTCACTCCTTTTGGAACCTTTAAATATCAACGTCTTTGCTTCGGGGTCCGCACCGCAAGCTCTATTTTCCAAAATCTGGTAGATTGCGTCCTAGAGGAAGTAAATGAGCCTGGAATTTTCGCATATCAAGATGATTTTGTCCTGTGTGCTGACTCCTTCACCGATATGACAAGAAAACTGTCCAAATTATTCTCCGTCTTAACCAAGTTTAACCTGACTCTCTCTGCGAAGAAGTGCGAGCTATATAAATCCTCGATCAACTATCTTGGATTCGAAATTTCTGCAAAAAAGATCCATCCCATTCAAGCAAATATCTCCAAAATTGTCTCCTTTCCACCCCCTACTACCAAGCGACAACTTAAAAGATTCCTAGGACTGTGTGCCTTTTACCGAAACCTAATCCACCATTACTCAAACCTGGTGCACCCCCTAAATTGTCTCACCCACCCAAAGTCTTCCTTCATATGGACTAAACAGTGTAATGATGCATTCATGAAACTTCAAGATACTTTTTTTAAGAAACCTTTCCTAATTCAGCCTGACTGGGGCAAAGAATTCTATCTTAACACGGATGCAAGCTTAGTTGCAATTGCAGGGGTACTAATGCAAAAAGAGGAAGACGTCTTAAAACCTGTCTCATACTTTTCCAAGACTCTCTCTGAGAGTGAGAAGAGGTATCCTGCAATCAAGGTCGAACTTATGGCCATTGTAAAATCAATACACGCATTTAAATTCATCCTGTACAACCGTGCCTTTTATATCTTGTCTGACAGTGCCCCGCTCAAGGTTTACTCAAAAACAACATCACCTGCATCCCTCACAACTCGCTGGTTGCTCAGCTTGAGCGAATACCAATACAGATTCGTCCACCTGCCGGGGAGGGAAAATCGCTTAGCGGACTTTATTTCAAGGACACCATGCAATCAGTCAAGTGTCGCTGACAACCAAAATATCCTGACCGATCCCGAGATAACTCCCGTTGTTGACCTGACGCCAGAAGATGAAGTCATGCTACCAGAAATTGTTGAAATCTCACCAGAGCAAGCAGGAATATCCAGCTCCAGTCTCCCTCAATTTATTCCCAATCCCACAGAATGCAACCTTATCCAATCACATCCTCCTAACATAATTAAGGATATAGAAACAGTCCTTACCTTGGTTCAAGACACCACAGGAGATGCTGAATTAGAAATTACTGAAACTGGGCTATTAAAAGAATTGCTCCACGACACCAAGCTCTCTCGAATCTACAATGACATACTAAACCGGACTAACTTAGAGAAATGGAAACACTACTGCATACACCCAGAACGAAAAATTTTGTTGTTTTCCAAGAAACCCTGTACGGATCCTACTAATGCAGATTTCAAAATTGTTGTCCCCAACACGTTAAAAGCCAAGGCACTTGCAATCGCCCATCTCACCCACCTCGGTGTTTCGAAGACTTATCAAATTTTGTCAAACAAGTTCTATTGGGAGAACATGTCGGTTGATGTCATCAATTACATAGCGAGCTGTCACATATGTATCAAATCTAAACATCACAAGATTCCGCAGGCACCTTTCCAAACTCCTGAAACACCTAACGCTCCAGGGAAATTAATTTCGATGGATTTGCTTGGCCCATTTTCAAACGGGAAATCAATTTTAACCGTCATAGATGCCTTCTCTCGCCACATCGAACTCTACATTCTTGAAAACACCTCTGCCACATGCGTTGTCAAGAAGCTTTTCCAATATGTGACAACATTTGGCAGACCAGAGATGGTGCTTGCAGACCTCGGACCACAGTTCACTGCAGAAGTCTTCAACGCCTTTAAAGACTTGTTTCGTATACAGTTGAGGCACACATGTTCGGGCAATCCCAAAGCCAACTGTTTGAGCGAAAGGATCAATTCCTCGATCAAATCTTCAGTCAACGCCCTTATGGCTCAGAACAAGTCTTTTGAATATGCTATAGCAGTCCACAAAGCAATCTACAATGCCACCATGCACTCGACCACTAAAACTCCACCTAATGTCCTTCACTTTGGGAGGAACTTATCCTTACTCACAGACACCATCGACGTAAACATAGACTTTTCACTCAATGCAGCATTCGAGCTGCACAAAATACTTGACGAGCTCAAGGTTATTTACGACAGGGCGTACCAGAACACACTGGTGAAGCGAAGAAGACAGAACGCACGCCAAGCCCCTAAGGCAAAGCTTCGCACATTCCAGAAAGGAGACCTGGTGTATCTGAAATCAAAAGACAAATTTAAACCATCATACGGCGGACCCTACTGCATCTTAAAAATGATTTCTAATGTCGTGGCTGTAATCCAGAAATCCAACATCCCAAACAGCCACAAATTTAAGGTACACATTGATAGAATCTTGCTGGTCCCTCCTCGGGCACCCCATCTATCCAATATCAATGAAACCAACGGCAACCCATCAATAACTGCCCCTGCAGCCTCCACTCCTCCTCCTCCTTACAATCCAGTGAATTCTGCCTCTAATCTCCCTCTCTCCTCTGCAGAAAATGACAATAGCCCGAGCCCTATCCAAGTTTCTGCTCCTTCAGCAGCTAGATACAATTTGCGTCCCCGTGCCTCCAAGCAGCCCATCTAGTCCTCCTGCCGCAACGCCCCTGTGTCATGTGCCGGCTTCGACCTGCGGGATGATTTGGAGCTCACCGTAAGTCTGCAACAGTGACCCATCGAACCACCTGCCCTGCTCCTCATCTGAGTCTTGATGTTCTGTTCCGGAATTGATCACCCTGGATCCAATCATCTAGGCTTCCTACCTGGACGAGGCCTGTCCTATGCTGTGGTTACCCAGTGATGGTGAGACACCCCTGCGACCCCATATGCTCCAATGTGCCCGTGTGTCAGCTGCATGTTTTTTTCCCGTTCCGTGCCATGAGGACTTGTGTGCTCAAGCTATCCTAGGCTTCTGTTTGATCGTCTGGTACACCTGCTCCTGTGTTCAACAGCCACACTACTTGTTGGATTTCAACCATACAAAAATCCTGTGGACTTTTCCTGGTACTCTTAATATGCCATAATATATATCTTTTCTGTCTGCACTCCAAATGTATTTATGTGCCCAGGTCAAAGTTATCTTTCTTTTTTAGCAACAGTCAATATTTTTTATGTGAATGCCTTAGCAACAATTCGTAAGATTTGTATTATTTATTGTGCATTTAAATCTTTTAGCATTCCTATTCCTGCTTGGGATCCCTAGCATTCCGTCCTCTGTGCGACCTAATGTCTCTGCAGCGCTGCACCACCAACCGTTTTCCCTCCTGCATGCATTTGGTATTTTTTATATTTTCAATATTTGTTTTTTTTAAGGATCCTTATTGTTTTGTGCAACTGGTTTTAGTACATATGTGTTTGTTGCGTATTCTGGTTTTACCTGACACATTTTTATGAGTACTCAATTGTAATGTTTCTTATGTATGTACTTCTCATATGTTTTACAAATTGTGGCTGGCCACCACATGTACGAAATGTTTTTTTTTAATTCTACTTGTTGTTTTGCATACATGTATTGTTGGACGTGTAAATTGTACATAATTGAATTGTTATATGTATATACATTTTTTTTCCAGGAACGATTTGTTAAAATGGTATTTTAATTGTCAATTGGTATTCCTGCAGCTTAAGACAGAATGAAGTGTAGTATGTGCTATTTAATCGTGAGAAAAATTTATGACAGTATTTTTGTGTTATGTATACCAATGAAGGGTGTCACATGTATCATAATATAAGTCGTTTTCTGTGTGTCATTTTGGTTTTCAGTGCTTGCTATATTCCCCAATACCTATGTACACATGACGCATGCAATGTATTCCCACACGATTTTCTTTGTCATGTATATATTGTTTTCATTTCTTCCGCATTCTGGTTGTATTCACGTTTTGACCATGAGACTCTGGCACTTTCGTCTCTTTTGTATGCCGACAACTTCTGCCCTGGGTTCTGGTGCTACCACCTCCTTGGCTCACTATTGTACATCCTCGACAATGCTCCGTTCCACACTTCTGTGTCTTCCCACTTGGAGTTCCTTTTTTTTTATCCTTTCGAAGGGGAGGATGTGGTAACTTCCAGTACCACGATTGTTAATTCCTCTCATTTGCAGCACTCCCGCCTACAATCTTGATCAGTTACCTCATTCTGCGTCGCGACTCCACCCCACTTCGATCCGTACAATGCATCGGCTTTGCCTCTACTTCACTCGAAGTGGCGGCGCTCCAGTTCCATCGAGTTGTGTTGTCTCTTACGGGCAATGGGGAGTTTTTCTCCCGTTTGGCAACGTTTTTTTTATGCTACGGGGTCGCGTCGTGGAAGGGAGTCAGATCGGCATGGCGTGGGGATGGTGAAGCATTCTTTTTTAGTTCGTATTATCTTTGAGTTTGACCCGCTACTTTTGGTGGCGAATGGGTGCGTGCCGTCGGCATCGACTCGAAAATCGGGACCCTATCTCCTTCGTAAAATGTGATATTGATAAGTATAATCTCCTTTCTTTAAAAAAAAAAAAAAAAACTTTCTGGTCTAAGATACATTCCGCCAAATATGGCAACTTGGTCGACATTTTTCTCTTGCCATTTTCAATAAAAAACGTAAAATGAATTTTCTCCGGAAAGGAGCTCGATACTTTGTTGCTATGTTTTATTTGGAATATAATAATTGAAACATGATAACTTTTCTTTTTCAAACTATGTGCACCATTTGTAAATATTTTTTTTTTTTTACACAAGCCTTAGTTCTCTTTTTTCCTTTTGCTATTTTTTTTTTATTGATACTGATGATCAGTATGGTAGAGTATTGCATTTTCTTAAAAGGAGAGCTCCCACTTCGAAGTTTAGCAGGATTTAGAGGCAATTGAAGAAAAAATATGAAAGTGTTTCTGTATATATGTAAATTTAGACTTAAAAATTCGAAAAAAAATTTAGTAGCAAGTAGCCAGAAGCTAATTTTCATTCAGTTGAAAAGCTAAATTTTCATTTTTAACTGTCGCTTCAACCATGAATTTTATTTTTTATGAATTGATGAATGAACGATGAGGTTATAAATTGAAGTTAGTTACAACATTGTCCGTTTCGATTTAGTATCAATGACACCATCTCTTGAAAATCTTTCAAAACTTATTTGCACACCATATATTATATATTTTTTGTTTTGTTTTTTGGTGCGTATTTAATTTTTCCAAGAAATCGGGTGCCGCAGTAACCAACATTACATTGACTACTGTTCTTAACATTTCTTATAAACAGAGAACCTTTTCTGTTCCAACATGAGTTATATCATGTACTCTTGGAATGGGGTTGGTAAAGTAAACTGCTTGGAAAGGTTTCATACGTTATTAACTCACTCTGAAAATTTGACATGAGAGTCACTGAGGATTAAACTATTCTATTGGTTAAAATAGGGATGGGGAAATGTGGTTTGTTTTACAAATAAAGATTAATGGCATAATGCCAATCGAATACTTTTCCGTCCAAAAGATCAAGCATCAAGTCACTTGAGCCACACCATACTTTTTTAGAATAAAAAAATTGTTTGATATATATTCAAAAAGGTCATAAATGATTTACAAGTAAAATAAAATAGTAGTTGTGTAACTGTCTCCCCTTCCTTCTTTTTTTTCTTCATTTTCTCGTTTTCCGACTAATTTTCTTGCTCTATTATTATCTATTTTTGCGTAATTTTTGTGAGTATAGTTCAAATATTTTGTGCCATAGAGAAACAAAAGTTATAATCGTGGTCCTCATGGTTATAACTTTTAGATTGAACCAACTGATTGGACAACAACATATCGTTCGTTTGATCAAGGCGTTCTACTTTTCGATGAAATTCATTGAGAGCGAAATAAAAATGGATTATGGCGTTTACTTTCATATTAAATTTGCTTTAATGTAATTATTTCCCATGCGTTGGAATGTTTTAGTTGCCATTTGCTATAATTTCCACATTAAATATTATGTTCATAGCATTAAATATTATTCTTTTCGTAAGCAGATTAATGAAAAGGAATTGTTTCAGAAAAATCAGTTTTCATAATCAGTTATTGCCAGCACTGAAAGTTTATTATTTATTTAGTTATTTATTTCAAACAATTCAGTTTTTCGAATTTATATGATCTTTCTGAAATTTGCAGTAATACATGAATTTCAGGCTATTTTTTCAGATGCTAAATCACTCATTATGCAAAAGGAACAATTATAAATTAAAAGTTAAGCCTCATCAATACTTTTTTAATGCAGCAGGAAGTATGCACGATTATGGTATAAAAGAAATATGCAATTTAAAATACTGTAAATATATATTAGTTTAAAAAATTTAAATGTTTTAAAACTGCACCTTTTTCATTCGTCTGTTAATAAAACTTTCGTACATAAAGTTAAAAAAAAAAAAAAAAAAACCTGAAATGCAAAAGCAAAGTATCAATAAGGAAGTTAAAATATGCAAGCAAACAACAGGAAAATAAAAAAGATGCTCGAATGCATTTAATTTTAAAATCTTAGGTATAAGAAATTCTTAAGTTATATATGAATAAAAAACCGACATTCGTAGTTAGCCTATTTTGGAAATTAAATATTCCCAAAACATATACGGAAGCAATGACAAAAACCAAAAATATACAATCAGAATGAAATTGCCAAAAAAAAAGGAAAAAAAAGAGAAATATAAAAAGAAAAAAAGGGATATTCCTGAAAGTTCTTTAAACACAATGGATCTTGTGACTTGCTATCACAACGCGAATAAAAAGTGCAGACGTCATATACGGTATATTGTTCATAATGTGTCTTTGATACATTGAACCATGATCTTGGCAAAGTTGCCCTCTTCTTGGGTGAATAGGGCTGCGTAATTGTCGCCCAGTCGAGTTGGGCGACTTTTACGGTTGTTTTGAATATTACTCCATCTGAAACCCGTGATAATAACTTGTCCCTTTTCACTGAATTCGCTAATAAGTCCTGTGAAGGTTGTAACTCAGCTTATCAGAGCCAAACTATAAGTTGTTTTGCCACATACTGCCCCGTTATGGATGCCTACAGATCCGAAAATTTGCAAATTCGGCGGTGTGCGTTTTTTTTTTCTTGTTCAGAAAGCAAATAATAAGTGGTTTTGTGTAGTATCTCCCTACTGATTTTGCTTAGAATTGATTTCCTCCCTCCAGAAAAAGTCTGGAATTTGTAGCATTGTAACCCAAAAGATGAAAAGACTAGTTGTTGGTACATAACCAATATGTCCCAATACATTACATAAATATATATTTTTTGCTCATTGAAAAAAAAAAAAAAAAAAAAAAAAACGCACTACATAACAGGACTCATTAAAAGTTAAAAAGTAGTTAGCGTTTTTGAAGTGTTTTTAATTCGAAATAGGAAGATTATTTTCCTCTTAAATGCTTACATCGTTAATTTAAATTATCTTGACAAAAACAGCAGTAGGTTTTCTATTTAAGTGTAGAATCAACCACGAACTAAAATCGAAATCATTTTGATTAAAATTAATTTGATATTGATTGGCTGGCGTAACTCGTAGAATATAGCGTTACTTTAGATTGAAATTTTTACCTTATAAGTTTTTATTGCAGTCTCATTTTTATCATACGATTTCAAATGTAATCAATATGACTGTTGTTCAATGGAGATTACTTGTCGCATAAAAATAATTGAGTTGGTTCAGATTGATACATATAAGTAAAAATGAAATAATATTAGCAACTGTGGCTCTTTCACTGTGGAACAGTATTAGCGTTACTGTTTTTTATCTGTTAACTAGTATGCTAAAGTAACACGTTCACTAGAAATGAAAAAAAGCTTCTTACACAATATGCTTTTATCTTAGATTCAAAAAATGTCATATTTTAAAATTTTTATTCTTCTTAAAACCATGTAAAACATGAGAAGAAAAAAACAATTATCTACCTAAAGAGACTAAATTTTAAATTGATACTTATGGATATTAAGCGCCAATTTAGTCTAGTTTCGCATTGAAACTTAAAAGAAAGGGCATAAGAGTTAAGAAACATGGAAATAAAGTTTGCCGTACCGATCAGTGGACGAAATCTGCTTAACAGAAGTTTGTGTAGATCTAAATAATGCAAGGGTATCCAAACGTCTTGACTAAAACCCTTAAAAAAACTCTTCAGTCAGAAAGATAGCTTATCATGCAAGATACGGTTCAGGATCACAGGTGAACTTTTGCGAATGAAATAATTGACACATTTGATAATTTTTAATTAAGCTCCGTTGTTATAATATTTTAAGAACACGTTTCAAATTTCAAATAAAATCTTTTTCTTTCATCTGACATAGGTTGGATAATCAAGGTGGGAAGTAAAACATTTTTTTATTTCCTTTTATAGAAAAGGAAGTCTTGTATTCGAGAAAAAAAAATCAACCTTAAATTTTCATTTTACTCACCCCCGAATGAAACGTTTTTTTTTCCAACTCGACTACACGTGGATAAGTACCTAAGAACGTATAGATACGCGAAATATCCATTTTGAAGATTCCCGAGGTAATTACAACGAATTTTCTAGTGACGTCTGTATGTACATATGTGCGGATGTACGTGTGTATGTCGCATAACTCAAGAACGGTAAGTCCTACAAAGTTGAAATTTGGTACGTAGACTCCTAGTGAAGTCTAGTTGTGCACCTCCCCTTTTGGTATATTCGGGTGTTTCTAAAGGTTGCTTTTACCCCCTTTTTGGGGGGAAATCATTGTCAATTTCGATGTAAACTCAAGTGGTGTTATAATTTGGCGGACACTTGGCAATATCTCTAGTCTTTTGGTCGCCAAGTTTTGTCGCCAACTCGGCGACAAATTTGGCGATTTTTTTTTTTTTTTTGTTTTTAATCTGATTTTAATTTGATCACCGTTGGTGATATTTAGAGAATAAACTATTGAATCACATTGAAATTGGTAGGAATAGGGGAAATGATAATAAATTGGGGTAAAAGGAAGTTATGTGATGCACACATCAACTCGTTTTTTACCATACAACCAAAACTACCGTTCTAAAATCAGTTAGAATAATAAATAATCAATTACTTAAACTGATTAAAAATTGATTTTTTTTTAGTAGCTAACAACTGTGCTTCGCTAAACGTTTAGTTACAACATAATTAACTACCATTTATGTTCGGCAGAAATGTCCCATCACCACTTGTTAAAAACAATTTGAATCATCTTACGATTCTTATTGGTTTAGGAATGTTTTCCAATACATTTTTCAAATGCCTGTCTACTTCTTTTTAAATGTGTGATGGTCTTACTATCTTTAATTTATAATGAAACAGAGTGCAAAATGTATTTTGAAGTATTCAAAGAAGAGAATTGTTTGAAAAAGAAAGCTGGACAAAAGTTAGATGATCGCGGGCCATAGCTTAGAGACCCCTGATCTAATAGAGCACGATATTTTGTTCGCGGAAAAAATCGACCTGAAGTAAACCAACAGGTTGCCAAAAAATTTGCCACTACGCCACTTTTAAAGATTTTCTCTAGAAAATAAAATGTAAAACAATAGCTTTTCCTTTTTTTTTACTTAATCTCTTTCTCGTAAACGCAGTAGAGATTTAAACAAAAAAATGCGCTATTTGGTGACTTCTATCACGTGTTTGGCTCAGACAAGACAGAACGAATTGTCGTTATTCAGGCGGCGAATGCAAATACTATTGGTTTTATTTTTTTCATTCCATAAAACATCTCGGTGCCCCCTCCCCCCCCCATACAGCTCTTGACTAGAAATTCTGAACTGCAGACTAGAAACTCTGAACATCTCAGGATATTAAGCAAGCTGTAGTAGCACGATATTCTATGATTTTTAACAAAAAAACATGGTTACCACTTTTGCTGACTAAGACTTTATTATGAAGAAATTCTCTTTAATTCCTAACTTTTTGGTAGCCATTTTCAATGCAATAGTCGCCCGTTGGCGAGTGACGACCGCTAATCTAGAGCTTTAGTGGCAAAAAGTTCTGGAAACTTATTTACTTCTGGTGTATCCTTTTCGTGCATAGAGTAAAGAGATACTATGAATTATAGCTTCTGTCTGCAGGGGAAAAAGGAATTTTGAAGCTGGATCAGAAGTTACAAGGTGGCAAGTTATGATGGAATTATCCGACGGATATTTTAAAGCTTCCATTAAATAACATGAAACGGTTCAGAAAGTTTTCCCTCAATATGCCCGTCCTTGGTAAAATTGGAGTGGGTATTAAGGACTTGCCATTTTCCATACAAACCTACGCTTCTTGTTTGACAATTCGACGGCTCGCGTCTGTCTTCAGGAACCCCATCGTAACCTTCACTCTCTCTTACAAGCAACTTGGTCGCCTATCCAGAGAGCAGCTACCTGGTCTCATTGCTTATTTTCGCGGAGCAGCTTTGGGTGGCATGATGTAGTTATCGGTTTTTTCCGCATGAATTACAAAACTTTGCACCTGCCAAGCTGCTGCAATAGCTGAAATTATTGTTTGTGAGATGAATGATTGGGATGAATGTGTTTGTAATTTAAGGATGGATGGATGGATGGATGAATGAATGAGTGGTTAGTAATTAGGCAGTGGAAGGATGAAATATTGGTTAATGGTGTGGGTGTTTATTATTAATCGACGTTATTGGAATGAATGAATGAATGACTGAATTGATGGATGTTTTTTCACTTCATGAATAGATAGTTGGAAGGAAAGGATAAAATGTTGTTTGTGAAAATATTGAGTAGATGAATGACATTTTATGCAGAGGATTGGTGAATATTTTTCTAAAGAATGGAATGATGAGATATTTTAATGAATGGAATGGCTTTATTTGACAAAATTTTGGTTTCTATTCTCAAATTGTCTTTGATTCTTATAATGCTGATTCTTATATAACGGAAAAATGATTTGAAAAGTGTTTTAAAGCAAAAATATTTTTACAAAAGTCGAGAATGAATAATTTACATGGACGTTCAAGACTCTAGAAATACATACAATAATATTTTTAGGCACTTTTGAGAAATACAGAGGTTAATACTTTTGAAAATTAAAGTGAAGTGTAGAATGTTACTTTTTACGTACTTTTTAAACGAAATAAGCTGATCCGGACCTATGAAGTTTGGACCCTCCTGAACAAAACTTGTAGGGCCACTCCCCATACGCCAGCAGTGTATATTTGCAAAATTAATAAGTCTTAGTGCTAGTTTTTTCATTTTTTACTCTTTCTTGGGTCGTTGGGCCCCTTAAGAACGTGCCCTCTCCTCAACTTCGCACTGCTGGGTCTGCGGGAATTCAGATTCGGGCCTGGAAATAAGTAGATTAAATGTGTAACATGACATTATTCATTGTTTTCTGAGCAAATGGTATATTTTTTCTGTTTTGTTTTTCATATTTCTTAAACCTTTGCCGAGTGTAAGATTGAAGACTTCAAAAGACGGCCACGAAATTGCCAAGTAAGTGTAATAAAGCTTTCTCTCTAGTATCTTCTCATTATAACTGGGAGCGTTTTAAGTTGAAGAGGCCTAAGGAAATTTTAGATGATTTCCTTTTCGAACATTAAGTTTCAGTTTTTGTTTTCTGCATATTCAGTTAAAACCTGATGTCAGTTGCTAAAAAGTACAGGTTTCAAAGACCCCCATTTTTTTTAAATCACCGCGTAGGAATAAAGTTACTCGAGACTGCATAAAATCAGTTTATACTTCTTAAAATCTTATAACAATATATCTTGCTCAAAGCAAAAAAAAAAAAAAGCTTGTAAAAACAGTTTGTAAAAAAAAAAAGTAATGTGTGTTTTCGGGTAAGTGCATATCCTTATCTCCAAAGATTATATAAAATCCTAAGGATTATACTTGGCTGGAAATTTTTTACCCTTCTCAAATTTTCAAGTTTCGTTCTTATGGTCTGTATGGAGTTTAACATCTACTAATTCAATTGAACCAGGAGTAGAAGATTTAAGTAGCGTTTTTTGGTACCACTGCTATAGGTCGCACTTTTCCCACTTGTCGGGGTAAGTGCGTACCCCACTTAGTTTCTTTCTAGTATGGATGTTTACATTGAATGGGACATGGGTTTTTCATTACATTTATAACCAAAAGGATTATATTTAGCTTTAGAAACCAATTAGTATAAATTTGTTCAAAATAATGGTCATACGCAACTTAATTTGAACGAGGACATGTGAAAAAAGGACATGGAATGAAACACTAACACTTTACTGGTTCAAAAAACAAAGAGGGAATTCTTAATTATATTTTTAAAGAAATGGTCAATGTACACGCATTTCATAATGATAATTTTCGTCTGAATTATTTTCTTCCTTTTTTGCTACTTTTGTGTTTTTTCACTTTTATACTTTTTAAAAGTTTTTCTTGAAGACGGACGTATTTCGTACTAGATTTTTTTTTAATGTTTTTTTCCTCTGCTTTATTTTTGTTTTTAAAGTACACTGGTTCTGAAGTAATGACTTCTGCACCAGTAGCTACTATTCTTATAAGCATTTGTTCTTCAGATGAAGTTTCTGGTGATGCATTTGGCAAAATTGAAAGTGAAGATGGGCTATTTGATGTTGCAACAGAGCTGTTTGATAAGCAGATTGAAGATGAGTTAGCATGCTTGGTGCATCTTTCACAATAAGAGTTATTGATCGCAACGTAATAAGAGCTTTCGGTTGCTTGTGGTGTTACTAATTTCTTTGAAAGGAAGCCTCACGTTCGGTCAAAGGCAGTCTATTTCTGTGAGGCATTTGGGTCGTAAACGTGATCTGCAACCTCATTATCGCTGAAAGGCACTATTTCTGCCTTCCAAAAGCCATTTCGTATTACAATTGGATTTAATTCTTTCCATATATTTTCAATATACTTTGAAAATGTACTCTTGGGCAATTGTTTTCCCACTTTATGTCTTTGCCATGCAACGAGAGCTTTTTCCCAACTTACTTTCAGAGATTTCATTACAGCATGATCTAAGGGTTGCAAAGAGTGTGGAGGTAGCTTCAAAATTGTCATATTTGTTCGGCGATCTATTTCAACAATAGTTCAACAATGGGTCTTATGTTTATCTTAAATAAGCAAATGTGGCTCGTTTTTATCGCAAGCAAAAGTTTTTAGTAAATTTTCAAAAAAGTTCTCAAAAACTTCAGTTTCCATCTACTACTAGTCGCCGCATTCTTTGCCCCCGGAAAGCCATTTCCATTTTTTGCTATCCATTCATTCCATATATTTTCTCCCTTAAATATTATTAAAGGAGGTGTAGTAGCATTACATGCAAACAAAACACTGGTGTTTTCTCTTCCCGGACCACTGGTGATTCTAGTAGCTGTAGAGCCTCTAGTTTCTCTCACCAACAGTTTTGGCCTTTGAGTCGTTGAAAAATGAGGTTTTATCTAAGTTGGAAATTTGATGTGATTTGTTTACCAAACCTAACTTTTTAATTGTCTTGCGGTTTTTTCCCAGATAGTTTATGGCTCTTTTTAAAACTTAAGAACCAATCTTTTGATTGGCGTTCATATTTAAGAGTAGTTTTTTTATGATTTTTGTTTGGAGATATTCACTGACAAAATCTAAAACTTTTTTTCTAGGTAGCCCGTTACCTCATTTTCCAAGGCATTTCAGACCTTCAACTAACTGTAATTCCTCAGAAAAAGGAATAACAGTATTTCTTCCAAATAAATTAGATTGGACACCGGGCCTATCTTTCAAATGATCGGCAAGAAAGTTGGTTTTTGGAATATTAAACCTTTTTGCCACTTTTTTGAATCCTCCTACTCCATTTCGATTGAAATCCAACGCTGCTTGAAAATCTCGCTTTCACACGTCCACCCTTTCGAGTAGAGGCTTGTGCCATTTTCTTAAAATAAACATATAACCGTAATTTAGTAGAAGTAATATTTCAACACAGTTAATGGATGACAGAAAATAGCAATCACAAATAAAATGAAAGAAAAGTACGAAAATAAAACATATATATAAAATAAGGTACTATTACTAAATGAAAATAATTTACCTTTGCTCACTTTGTCTATATAATAGGACAGCAAAAGAAACACAGAATTAAGGCTTTCAATCTTCAAAACCACAGTTGTTAGCAAGACACGTTGGTTATCAGTGATTGCGTTTTAATAAGCATGGAACTAAAGAAGACTGACGTAGAAGACTACATCGAGACTGACGTAACATCTAATAATCATTTACTTGTGGTTTTGCGGAATTTTGTGAAAGAATAAAACTTCTGTGCAGTATTCATGCAATAAAACACAGCATAAATAACATAAAATGGTTTTTGAAACTAAATTACTTCAGTGTAAAGAACGTAACATTTTTGCAACCTTGAATTTGCAACATGAAATTCAGCCCTCATTTTCTCTGAACCGTAGGAAGATATTATTGCAGAAACAATGCAGTGCGTTATTTTCATTCCTTATCTATATTTTTTATGCAGAATAATGCTCATTTTTCTTACAATGTGACAGGGATAAATATTTCTTCAGAATATGACGTGTAACGAACGTAACCGTGAAAAATGCAACTGAGATGTTACGTTCGTCACGGTAACTGAAATCCATTTTAGGAATAGACTAGATTAGTTTTTTAGACCCTTACGTGTCTTAATATTAATTAATAAGCAAGCACAATACTTTGTCTTAAAGTTAACACTTCTATCAACAAATTTTCACCATGTATGAAATATATGCTTTTTTATTGGTTTTATGCAAAAATTTTTTTTTCTCCTTTGTTTTGAAGTAAAACTTTTTATGCAAGAGCTTTGAATTTCTGATCTCCATTATTTTGTGTGATGTAAGTGGCGTAGTTGTTTTTTAATTGCTGCTAAAAATAATAATAGTGTTTATAAATTTAGTTTTTAAATTAAATTAATAATTTAATTTCAAGGCAAGTAAGCATATATTTGCGGATTTTGGTCACTTTAAACATTTTAAATTGTGAAGGTTTTCGAGGATTTCTTTGATCCAAGTCAAGTCATCAGTTGAAGAGCGGAAATCACATTGCTAATGTTTTGCCTTCAATTTAGTTTAAATTTTATCATCATAGTGAACTTTAATATTACTATTATTTTTCTTGTTTTTGGCAACAGTTAAATGGCGGATTTCGAGTAATTTTCAGTTTTCTTAACATTTATAATCTATTTTCTTTGTTAAAAATAGAATGTGGCGTCACCAATCGCTTACTAAGCATTTATGTCGTTATGTAGTGCAGTGTGCAGAAGAAAATAAAAACAAGCAAATTTTGCTTTTTAGAACACAAAATCTAATTGTAATTATAATGTTGTACAAATAACGAGGATGTTTAAGTTAAAGCTTCATTCTATGAATACGAAAATCCTATGTATTTAAAAAAAAATAAAACAATGTTTCTTTTACCATTTTTTTCCACTCATAAAATTTACATAACTTTCCGACCATATACAGCCAAGATTTTTTGATTTTTCTTCTTTCCGTATAATTGTGGCTACCACGGTGAAGAAGTTCCTACTCAATTTTAAAAATAAGATGTCATAATTTTTAGAGCATAAAAATATATGATTTTTTCATCGGTAGGTTTATTTTGAAAATAGCCAGGGCGGCGGAATGAGAGTAAGACAGATTTTGTTATTGAAAACTCGGAGTCTTTTATTTTCCCTCCGATCCACCAGCCGCCGGAATCGTGGAGTTGGAGTAGAGCTAATGTAAAGGTGAAGATGTCGTAAGTCTGAGGCTTTAAAATGTTAGAAGTTGGACTCATCAGCAAACTTAAAAGTAAGGGTATTTGTGTTTACTGCAAAAGTATAAACACTGTAAGGATTGGATGAAAGTGCTGCTCCCTGGGTAGGGTACCAGCAGTAATATCACATAGATAATTTCATACTTTTTCTTCAAAAATCAATATTAGAAATTTGACAATGTAAGTAAGAGAAGTTGAGCTCCAGTAGTTTGTAGATTATGTTTATGTTTTCGACTTTTCTAGGAGAACGAACGAGAGTCGTCTTGAAGATCATCAGCGAGAAAGTTTTGCAACGGCTAGAACTACAAATAAAACCAGAGAAACGCTTGTTATATCATCCAGGGACTGCAGTTTCACCTTAACAAGGGTCAAGAGTTTGGAAAAGCCGTATTGCAACTGGTAAACTTGTAAGTTAAAGTAAAAGTCCAACGCTAGTAGGTTGGAACAGCGATCTGTTTATTTGCTTGAAATGTTGCTTGAAATGTTGCTTGAACTCCGGCCAGAGGGCAATAAATTTTTAATTGGTTTTGAAAATAAAATTATTAAACCATAAAATATCCAAAAGTGTGCCAAAGATTGATTTTGCTCCAACCGCAATGAGCCATTTTCAAAAGTAACTTGTAAAAGATTGCATGTTTTAAACTTTCTAAAATAAAAATGTTCTCTGAATAGAAAATTCATTTTTTCACTCCACGCGTTCTATTTCCCCTTATTCTGAGCTTGCTAAAAATCGCTTTGCCGTATCGTCTTCTCACACTATCTTTTAACTCCTATCCGGATCCAAAGTTCAGGGTGTTTATATGGGTACAAGTATCGAATGTTAAATCTTGTTCCGCTGTAGAAAATTTATTTAAAAAATGCAACTATTTCATTTATCTCTAAGAACATATTTTTTTTTATTTTGTTATCTATCTCAAGTCCCCCCCCTCATTCTTGTTGTTATAATACAAGCTAATTGCATGAATTGAAAATGACCTTTGTTAAAGAAAAAAACTGCTATTTAGAGGGTTTGATAGTCAAGCCCCCAGAAGTATGGGTTTTAACATGAATTACCAATCTATACCTACAATCTTCATTACATAAATTATGGCTGCGCTAGTATCTGGTGCAAAGTTGAAAACATCTGCATCTTCTCAATGCTACAAAAGGTACACGCGCAGAACTGTATTAACCTTGTCAAAAAAAAATGTTTACTAAACTAACTCCCGTGCAAGACTTTATAAACACCCTGTCCATTCCCTATACGGAAGGGGAATCGGTCTCTTGGGTGGACATAGCTCAGAATTTTAAGTGCAGTAAAACCTCGTTTGTCTGTTTCCTGTTTAACCGGATCTTCCGTTCATTCGGATCATAATCCTAGAGTTAAAAAAATGTAAGCATAAAAACTTGAAACTAAGATCGCAAGAATTTAACTATAAACACCAAATATTTGCTTTTTATTTTGATTCAAAGTACAACTGCCGCACAGATCGTAAATAAAATTACAGTAACTGAAGAGACACCATGGTTTACTCAGGATACTAGTCCGACTCCACTGCAGCTAAACTGATAAAAGATTGTGTTTTGCTAAGTGCCCATATTACCCTCATCATCCGATTTTTCGTTCATCCAGATTGCTTTTGGTCCCAGTTAGTCTCGATAAATGAGTTTCTACTGTGCAGGCTTGGATTCAGAGGCAGCAGAGCGTAATTCTTGCCCGATTTCGTTTATACCTTCCACACACTATCAAGAGACTGTGCTCAAGTACATAAGACATAATTAGTTGAGCCATTCCATTTCAGATCAGGCAGGGTCTGTCACATGATCACCAATTTTTTTTGAAAAAATTACAGTAGTTACAACTAAGGGAGATATGAAATATCCCAAAAGGATTTTGCAAGAAAAAATTTTTTTTCAGTTACAGCCTATTAAATTTCTGCACAAAATCCGCCATTTTGGGAAAAACCGGCAAAACACTCCATTTGAAAGGGACACTAATTCAAAAGCATTTAACCTATTCGAATAATTCTTTTTTCTAAGAATAAATAAGGACCCATATATCCTCTAGACATTTTTGAAAGTTTAGTTAGATTTTTTGATAAAGAAAAAAAATTCATTTTTGCCGCGGAAAAACTGCATTTTTACCGATTTCATGATTTTTTTTTCTCTATGAAAAAAAAGTTTTTTTTTACTAAACGGAGATGGTAGTCTAAAGCCCTTATATGATAGTTTCATAATATATTTTATTAGAATCCTTGGATGCATACAGCCTCGGAAATAAAATTTAAAATTTTGAAAATTTTCAAAAATTAGCGATTTTTGAAGTGATTTTACTCAAAAAACCCATTTTTAAAAAATCTAAAAATTGGCTCATTTCAACCCCATATAATGCTTAACAAGTGGATAGACACCGCATCCAGTATTTTTTCCCATAAAATGTTTTATGATTTTTTGAAAGTGACCTTATCGCCCATGGCATGCATGTAAAATAAAAATTTCTAATAATTTCAGTCACTGAAAATCTGATCATATTAATGGATTAATGCCTAATCGCTACAATGATGGTGCCCTTTATCAGCAGCAAATAAAATTTTACTGACTTTTAATAATACAGCAATATCAAACCGCTTTTGATGACCCAGTCAATTCGTCTTTTTGTAAGACTCTGTGTGTAGCCTTTAGATAGAAGAGCCTTTGGTGATTATATTAATGGCTAATTCAGTGGCTCCCAAAAGCGTTTGTACACCTTGAAATTTTGTAGTAAAACCAAAATAACGCAAAACTGAATTCGAATATGAAGTCCAATTTTTTTTCACATCATTCCTATGCCATTCTGAAAAAAAACTCAGCAGTTTTTTTCAAAATATCGGATGACCCAGTCAATTCGCCTTTCGTTATATAAATATATTTTTCTGTTGATCAGCGCCTAATTGTTATGGGAGCTGAGCTCCCATGCTTCCTTACTTGTTTTACTCGAATTTTTGTATTTTTGACCGAATTCAGACTATTTAAGCATTAAAACAAGTTCTGAAGACTATAGGGATCCTGCACTTCTTCTGTTAGAAATTGGATCCCTGGCTATAATAGTCACCTTTAGTGAGATCTGTTTGGTTACCTCAACTTACAACCATGTTCAATTGATTACTTCTCTCATAAAACAGGTGGGCTTCTTAAATTCTTAATCTGCAAGTGAGTTTTACGATTTGAATTTAGTATAAATATTCTTACGTATAAAAGTAATCATACGAGGTAGGATCCAAAAATTATGTGACAACATTCGCCAATGACAAACAAAGCACGAAATTAAAATGAATCGTTTTAAATGCATTGTATTGTTCTTCCCTTTGATGATTTTCCCTGTCGTGTAATTTAGTTGAAGAGAATGACTATTGAAAGAGAAAAAATATGATTTGTTGCTGCATATGAAAGCAACGGTGAATAGATAGCTTTGGAGACGAAATAAACTAATATATATTTAAAAAAAGGAAAGATTTTAACTGTTACTGATAAAGTACATCATTATCATAGCTAGTCATTAATATAATCACCAAAGGCTCTTCTATCTATAAACTACACACAGTCTTACAAAAAGACGAATTGACTGGATCATCAAAAGCAGTTTGTTACTGATATATTAAAAGTCAATAAGATTTTAGTTGTTCTGATAAAGTGCACCGTTTTTGTAGCTATTAGGCATTAATATAATCAGATTTTCAGTTACTGAAATTATTAGACATTTTTATTTTACATGCATGCCATGGGCGATAAGGTCACTTTCAAAAAAGCATAAAACATTTTATGGGAAAAAATACGGTATGCGGTGTCTATCTACTAGTTAAGCATTATATGGGGTTCAACTGAGATAATTTTTAGATTTTTAAAAAATGCTTTTTCTGAGTAAAATCACTTCAAAAATCGCTAATTTTTGAAAATTTTCAACATTTCAAATTTTATTTAGGAGGCTGTATGCGCTCAAGGATTCTAATAAAATATGTTATCAAACTATCATATAAGGGCTTTAGACTGCCATCTCCGTTTAGTAAAAAAAACTTTTTTTCATGGAGAAAAAAAAATCATAAAATTGGTAAAAATGCAGTTTTTTGGCGGCAAAAATGAATTATTTTCTTTATCAAAAAACCTAACTAAACTTTCAGAAATGACGTCTAGAGGATATATGGGTCCTTATTTATTTTTATAAAAAAGAATTATTCGAATAGGTTAAATACTTTTGAAATAGTGGAATGGAGTGTTTTGCCGTTTTTTTCCAAAACGTCGGATTTTGTGCAGAATTTTAATAGGCTGTAACTGAAGAAAAAAAAAATTTCTTGCAAAATCCTTTTGGGATAGTTCATATGTACCTTAGTTGTAACTACTGTATTTTTTCAAAAAAAATCGGTGATGGTCATATGACACTTTTCATACCTGCCTGCCTGATTTGAAATGGAATGACTCAGTTACACTACTAATGTCAAATCAGAAATACTATGGTTTATGTATGGTACTTTATTTATATTTTTAGCTGACAGTTTGAATACCCGTAAAATACGACATTTTCAACGTTTCAGCCTAAGGACCCTGAAAGCACAATGAATTTACCTAAATAATTTGTGCATTTTTTTTTTTAATTGCTTATACTTGCCTTCTATACAACACTACTTTTGCCGTGTCAACTAATTAGTGCAAGCTAGTTTTAGGCCTCAAAAGTGCCAAAAGAAAACGTCAAAAATGCCACTTTTTGTGACCTTTATCGATCTTTGGGCAAGTAATTGACGCAAATTTATCGTTTATTACATAAAGTTAGACTCTGCTATGTTTCAAACGCTAAAAATATTTGAATGAAAACAGTTTGTGGAATGAGTTGTGGCTCATAGCAATTAGTTCAAGCGGATCATAGTGCAGGGATTCAAACGAAATTTGGTATTCTAATGGACCAGAATGAGATCTGGAGTTGATTAAGTTTAAAGTTCAAAGAGCGCAATAGAATATTCATAGAATGTTCTTCGCTTAGGGCATGATTGCTTTTTAAGAGGTTCTCCAAAGAATCGAGCAAACACTGGTGCTGATGAATAGTAATCGTGTCTAGTTGCGACTTTATTTGAATTAATAGTATACTTTTATATTTTTTAGTATGATCAACGTCCAACTGAAGGTATTTAATGCATCTTACCTAGGCTGGTTCTACATGTTTACAAAATAATAACTTCTAAATGAAACATTATTTACGTTTAAGAACCTAATAGTGCTCCGATATGTATCGAAAGTGCAAAATTTTCGCGGATACTCGTATCTTCTTAAATCCGGCAATTCGTTAAATGTGTCTGGGTAAAATGTTTTGTAGATGCATGTACATTACAAACTTTCTTATTTTCATCATTTTATTTCAGAAATTAAATTTCCAAGTTAATCAAAACAAGAGTCGAGATCTCAGCTGTCTCAACAGTGAAAGAAAAACTTGGGATCATTTACGTTTTTTAATAGGTAAGTCCCATTTTCTCCACGCACAAGCAAGATAACTGTTTTGTCCCATTGCTTAGGAAAATGAAATACCTGCACTTCATTTTAGAACAAGGGGGAGAATCGCAGTGGATAAGACAAATATTTTTTTCTTTTATTACAACTATAATGGGCAATAATTGAAAAACTGAACTTTCTCCCTCCCACTCAATCCTGCCAGTGGAATCGAATGCAGCCGTGGCACAAAAACAACTGCAGTTGCAATGAGTTTTTTAATATTAGAAGAAATGAGTTTAGGATATCTTAATAATAACAGGAAAACGTAATATTTTGCCTTTTTTCCCCCCATGCTTTTTTTTACAGCGGAAACCAAATAAACCAGCTTGTACAACAAAGCTTAAGTAAAATAGAAGACAAGCACGAGTGACAAAAAACTGAAAAATGAAACATTTGCTATTACTTCCTTTTGTCTTGCCGCGGCAGGCTAGGTTACTGGTGATAAAGGATGAGACACTATTTCAAAAAGAAACAAAAGTCTAAAAAAATTATTTTTATTCGTTAAATATTGACATGATTGACTCAAGCTGTATCATATTTAGGTGAAATGATGAATGAAGATGGAACGATTAAACTCCATTTCGTCACACCTAATATCATAAAACTTGAAGTGAAGCTGCGACGCATTAAGTCAAAAACATATCGTTGCTTTCTTGATTATCAGTCTGATAAGAATGGCATCACTGGGGATATTCGATATTGTTGTGGCTGTGCTATTGGTAGCCGCATTGTTGAATGTTGCTCACACATCGCAGCGATTATATATTTTCTGTCTCATGCTCGATATTTGTTGAAAATAGTAAAGCATGCTAAAATATTGAGTCGGATGTTAATTGATGAAAAAGTCAATGTCGTTGTGAATGAAGACAGTGATGAATACTAACCTTAATTTAAAAAATCATCATAAATTGTTGAAAACTATTATATCTAATGTCAGTTATATCAACCAAATATGTTAAACGGAGTCTAAATTATAAAAAAAAGAACTACTTTAATATTGGAAATGTTGGTCTTTATTAGATCCAGAATGAAAAATTGTTCAAAATAGCGTTTACAAATAGTTTAAAAGCTCTTTAATCATTGTTTTTACACTCCGAATAACTTCACAAAGGATCTGTCTTGTTTTTTTATGGTTTTCATTTTTTTTTCTCTAGTAAGATAGTATTTTCGAAAAAAAAAATCTTAATGGATTTTTTACTCAGCAGACGATACGCAGAACGTTCAAATGAGTTTTTTGGCAATAATAAATATTTTAATTAGTTTAAACACGAAATTCTGAAAAAAAAAAATCCCTTTTATTTTTCTTCGTATTGTTCCGCCGCTTTAAAAAAACGAAAAAAAATTCTGAGAGTAAGAGTATAAAAGATATTTTATGACAAAATTTGGTGAGTGACATTTTTCGAAAAGCTTTGAAAAAAAAAAAAATTAAATTTCCGTTGCTAGAAATCGGCCTTTCGTTTGAAAATTATAACTATACTTAATTTTTCATGTATTTATTACTAAGAATAAGGAAAAAAATAACATCGAATAATTTGGAATTTTACTGTGAAAAAAATAAATAAATAAAATCGAAAACACATGCTTCTTTTTTTGAAAAACTCGAAGGTTGTTTGAGATAAAGAGCTGAAAATTTGGCTAAATAATTTTTTTCCGACGCTAAAATGATTCTCCAGGTGCGAGTCGAAAAAAACCACATGGGCAGATTTAACGTAGAAACCCGGCTAGGACTTTGAATGGAAGGAGAAAGAATACATGCCGCGGCAAGAAAAGTTCAAAATTGGTAATTCATAGTTATCCCCAAAAATGTCTATTTGATAAGCAGCACTTACATTCGCATGTGACTTACTTATTTTCATCTTTTGAAAATAAGAAATTCCTTACTAAAATGCGCAAAAGGAAAACGGAGGAAACTATTCACATTAAATGTACATTTTATGATAAATTAAATTTACAGATCGCTGCTGATTGTCGTTAAAGAAGAAACAAACTCGATAGCTTTTTTTTGGGGGTGGGGGAGGTTTAGAGGGGAGTTTCAAAGTCCCAGTAACGAAGTTAATGAAAGTAAAGTGTACCCTTTAAAACAACTTTTTTTCTTCATAGTTGGTGACTTATAAATGAGCTAAAATTTTTAAAAATTGTGTCCTAATTGCTTCTTGAATTTCCGCTCTGACCTCTGTTGTAGTTAATGTAGTAAACTTGTTGGTGCATTATTTTTTCTATCTGAGACCAATTTTAAAATAAACTCATTTATCGAAACTTGGCTCTCAAAAATCTTGCAAGAAGGTTTAGAATGCACTGATAAAAATAATAAAAGAATTTAGCTGTAAGTTACCTCCCTTAAGCCAGGACCAAGGCAGAATTATGTGCAACATACCAACAGCCATCTGGGAACTGCAGTTTTGTCCTTGTTGTGGACTCATCACTCTGGTATAGTGATTAACCAAGCTGGAGGCAGATGCCAGCTCAATGAAGCAAAGTAAATTTAGCTGTGCGAATAATGCATGTAGTTCTACTTTAGTTATGTTTTAAGGGCGGTAACTTACAGCTTAATACCCAATATTTGCCTTTAATATGCGAGTTAAACCTCCCCATGACTACAGACTCTCGTTGGTGAGCTATATTGACCTACGTCACTAGTTCGTTGGCCAATCTCTTCTTCATTGAAAAGACTCCTTCAGCTTGGTTATTGTCTAATCCCGACTCATGAACCCGTAACAAGGACGAAACGGATGCAATTTCTGGATGTAATAACTAGGCTGTCGGTGTACTGGACGCAACAAGAGACGTAACAGATTTTATAAAAAAATATTTTTCCATTCAAAGAAATTAACTTAAAGCTGAAAAAACATCCCACCAAACGATCCTTTTGGTTTAATGGAATTTTGTATGGTTTTGAAATTGAGTTTTTTTTGTACCTCAATGCCATTACACAGTTTCCTGCCATCAGTTTTCAAAATTTGCATCTTTCTTGTGGGTAAATCGAAAAACAACGCAAATTAAATACACATTTTCAAAAACATACTTCATATGAAGGAGTGAGAAGCAAAGGGATGTGTGTGGCAAAATTTAAAATTTGGAGATAATCCATACAAATGGTATGTGAACCTTTCCTCTGTCTTGGGGCAAGATATGGTACTAGTAGCCCTGGTAGTTGCTGCTATACAACATGATTTAGAAAAAAAAATGAATCTACCTAGGACGTTATCTTTAAACGTGTTTTACTCAAAACACGAAAATGTCCACTTACATCCCTTTGCTTCTCACTGCCTCATATAGCTATATCAAGTCTATTGGTATGATTGTGTCCTGTATTTCTATTGGTCAACATATCTTCTGACCCATTTAATATTTACACGGGTGTCCACGTGACTTTAGTTGTGTTCTCTAACGAATATTTTGTTTAGTGATCATTTTTTTCTTAATGAAGGGGCTCCACTGTAGCCATGAAATAGCTAAATATTGTATTTTCATGATAATTAGGATTTTATTTAAGTGGTTTTTCCCATTTCAACCAGTATTGATGTGTATAATAATCATATGTTCGAAGTTTGCATTTTGGGTTTGTTGGAAAGCTATAGATTTGAAATATATACATAAGACTTAATGTTAATTTATTATTTCATACTTTTAGTTTGAATAATAGTAAAAGACTGCTCTAACTTGTGGATTAAATGGATTTTGTTGTCCTCATAAAAAATATTAATACTGTAATAGTTTATCTATCGGACATTTAAGTAACCGTATTTTTTTCCAATTGTTTTCATTTTTCATACCCTCTTTCTTTCAAAAAAATACAGTGAATACTTAACTGGATAATTCTCTAAAAACCTGATATTCTCTAATCACTAATTGTTAAAAAAAAATGGTCTAAACATTTAAAAACTATATACTGCCTATGATGAGCTTGTTAAAATAAAAGTAAAAATAAACACACTTTAACAATACATTTAAACTATAACCACCAGGTGTAGAAGGTGTAATGAGAAATACAGGCGGATCCTTACGCTAGGCCCAGAATTAGATTTAAGGTTTAAAGTGTTATTTTATTTTTATTTCTTAATTATAAATTATACATCACATGTATTATTAAGAAATACAATTTTTGTATAAAGCAGGAATGTTGCCCAAGAGAATAAAAACAAAGTCACGTGCCTTAGTTTCAAAATTTAAATATTTAATAAGAACACCAGGCTAATCAGATCTGTCAAATACCTAACAAATCCAACGAATCGGAGAGAATCAAGAGTATTGTTTTATAGCAAATTCAAAATTCCTTCTTTTTACCTGTAACTTTAACACGTTCTTAGGTCAAGTGAGTGACATGAAAACCTTGGGGAATCCATTAAAAAGATGAACCTTGAATAGTTAAACAGTTTAGATTAAAATAATTCTTTCATCCCTTTAACTATACCTAATTTATTAGTAAATTCATTTTGTGGTAGCTCTTACATTTTTTGAAACGTATCATTTAAAAGATGTAAATTTTAAATAAACATTTTGAGATGAATGAAAATAAAATGCTAGGAATTAATTTAAATTGGAACTGTAAACGTTTCATTCCCTGAGTATAAGAATTGCACTTGCAGATTTTAAGGGCTACAAGATTGCTATTTTTGTGAATTGGCAAATCGCTTTTCCAATAACATTAAAATTTTTCCGTTTTATTTTCTCATGGCTTTATTGCACTTAATGTTTTAATACGACCTCGGATTTTCACTCTGCTATCTGCAGATTTGTGTATTAGGAGTTTGGCGTTTTCAGTGCTATTTGTACAGACAAACTTTTACTGTGCATATTATGTTTCGAATTTGAAAATTTTCAAAATATTACTGCCACTTTTGATTGAACCGAAAGCCGCCGCTTGTAGTTCCAACTAATCGAGAATTAATGGAATATTCGCGTAATATAAATTTCTGTTTTTTTCTCTGTCATACAATAATAAATATTTTATTGCAACGAAACGCAAACACTGGTTCGATCAGCTATGAATCCTGTAAGCACTCAAGCGACGAAACGTAAGTCATATACATCAAAACATACATATATGTATATTTATACATACTCATTGATGTGTGTTCTTTTCTTATTGTAAAAATATCACAGCACATGATTTCAATTTTCTGAAACAAATTAGTTCTGAATTTGTTTTCATAAACATAAAAAAACAATGCTTCAGCTTCAACATATAGACAAAAGGTTGAAAAAACATGGCGTAAACAAATACTCAAATAAATACTTTCCTTGCAAAAATAATTAGAGTAGAATTCAAATAAAATTATTAATATGAAATATTTCAAGCTTCTAATTTTACTTAACGTTTATGTAATTTCTTATTAAAATAGAAACAGGTGGAAATAATGTAGGGTTAAATGGCAAATATATGTGTCGGGATATTAAGTTAAATCGTGTATTTACTTGTAAAACTAATTCAGAGGTGCTGTTTTGGTTATACTAACGAATTCTGGAGGTTTTTTCTTTTTTCGCATTTAAATACTGAAATTACAGTATCTTCTATAACACATTTTACTCCCAGTAGTTTGAAACTTCCTTCCGATACTGCTATGTATCTCTTCCTCTCCCCCTCAAATGAAGAAATGATTGTAATTCAGTCGAGGTTTCCTCAACCAATGTATAAATATACTACTGGCAAAATCAAATACAAACTTTTTTTGAAATAGTTCAGTCATCCAATCACTCTAAAAATACGTACCCGCTCACTTTTGCACGCCTTGAAAGTTAGAAATATTTAAAAGAAGTTTTAAGATTACTGATAAAGTGCTTCTGTTTGTCATAATTGATTTTATTACGCTTTTAACTGTCTGTCTAAACCTTTTTGTTTTTGCTTCATCTTAACAGATTTCAATGCTTCAATTTTTATAATCTTTACATTGCTGTTCAGATTTGTTTTTTGATCCCTTCCTATTAACTAATAGTTTTACAACTGTTGTATATTTTATGTCATATTCATATTAACTAATTTATCTTTTTTGAGTCTCTTTAACAATAATCATACTTTTAATTACTTTTACTTTATGGCTACTGCTTCCTTCTCGTATAATGACGCATTAATACGTGACTCTGATGCATTAATACAGTTACTCCATAATATTTATGGGTTCTAATTGAGGATTTGTGAATCAATATTACTGTTTAAGCAATGAATAAATAGTTTTGTGCCGAGGAATAACAGGAAATATACAACGTTGTCTAGCACAAATAAACAGATTACGGAATCCACGTTGTTTCGGGATTTCAAGGAAGCGCTTTTCCATTTCAACGGTGTGAGCTTCTAGATGTAAAGACACCCAGTAAAAGCAGTAAAACGGATTCCTTGAAACCCCGAAACACGTGTATTCTGTAATCTGTTTATTTGTACTAGACTTTCTTGTTAGTAGTACTGTTTGTCTGAACTGTGTAGATTATTATCCTAAGAATTTGCAACTGTACAGGGATTGGAAAACAACTACGTTGTTAATATTTTCAACCGTAAAATTGTACATTAAGGGTCGTTTATTTATCCATTTTTTAAAAGTTCCGTTTCATTCTTTCCCCTGAGCTAGGCTAAACATATGTTGCGAACCCTCTTGATTTCAGCTTAAAATGTGAATTTTTCATTTTTATTTAAGTGTGAATGCATGTGCAGTAGGGTGGTCACAAAAAATCGATTTCCGCATTTCTTCTTTGGCACCCCCTTGAAATGTGCCAATGGACTAGAAAACATGATTTGCTCCTTTTCAACTTAATCCGATACTATAAACACGTTCGGAAAGAGACAAAAGTTACAAAAAACAGCGATTTTTAGCAAAAAAAAATCATGTTTTTCTTCTTTAAAACCAAAACTTTGCATCCTAGAAACTTCGTCTTGTTCTCATTTTATAGAAAATGTTATTCTCTTGATAAGATATATTATCTATTTTTTTAGACAAAACGTACGGAACGGTACTTGGCATTTTTTCAGGTCAGGGCATGGAAGATATCATCAATAAAGAATTTTCATGCAGCGACCTAAAACATTAAAATATTGAATTCCATTTATTTACTCTTTGTTGATTTTAACTTATCAATTGGAAAAGCTTAATTTGGTGGTATTTTAAAAATTAAATGCTACAAATTACTGATTTAAAATAAAGGAACTAAGCAGTTCAGAAGAGAAAACAGACTGAAAATTACAAATGGAAAAAAAAATCTAATGCATTTTATTACTTACACTGTTAAATCATACATCATTATGTCATTACTTTTCATTGACAAGTTAAAGTGGTAATGGTTTCAATCGGTTAGATTTCGATGTATGTGGATAAATGTGCCAACATTCAGACATAACTTGTAATAGAAAACGTTGTTAGTTTTAAAGTTTAGTAAATTTTATTATTTTTCCAGCTGTGCCATTGACGACCCTTAAACTGTTTACTATCTTTGTAGCTTTAATATAATATGGATTTTCACACTATTGATCACAAGGTCAGTATTTAAAAGCTTTGTATCGATTTCAAATATCTTTAAAAAAATTGAACCTCGTAAAAAGTTAGAGGAGAAATGAAAAAAATCTACTTCTTTTCTCAATAGACTAAACTTCTTTCAGATTGAGCTGTGCTTTTGTATTCCTATCATCACAATCATCTTCATTATCTCCTACTTCATATTTTACTTTTGCATCCTTCTTTGTTTCGACTTTTTTTCCCTTTATAAAGTATCATCAAAAAATGAGATCGCTTCTCTGAGTTCAGGGACCACAGATGGTTATGTATTTTAGGTAGTTCTGTGCCTACATCATCTTCATAAATAGATTTGTATTTAACCAAGGATTTACTAACTGTAGTTCTTGGTGGGGGGCAAAAGCTGGATCCTTGACTTGGATTCATGACTTGTATAAAATCTCTCCGTGTCTGGCTTTGTGTGCATGAAGCACGTCAGCATTGCGTTTGCGACCATCTGTTACAGAGAGATTCTTGCTTGTTTAAATGTTTTCTACCTCCAGTCAAAGTTTGTACACGGCATTCAGAGACAGCCTGTATATCGTCGCCCCAGAACACCAGTAGGATATCTTACTGTTGTTTCTGGGATTAGATGTCTTATGGTTGCTTTGAGGCGACGATATAGTAACTGTTCTTCGAGTGACAATTCTTATACAAAATATTTCTCAAGCGGTTCGCTTTTATAATATCAAACCCGAACACCAGTAGGATATCTTACTGTTGTTTCTGGGATTAGATGTCTTATGGTTGCTTTGAGGCGACGATATAGTAACTGTTCTTCGAGTGACAATTCTTATACAAAATATTTCTCAAGCGGTTCGCTTTTATAATATCAAACCCGAACACCAGTAGGATATCTTACTGTTGTTTCTGGGATTAGATGTCTTATGGTTGCTTTGAGGCGACGATATAGTAACTGTTCTTCGAGTGACAATTCTTATACAAAATATTTCTCAAGTGGTTCGCTTTTATAATGTCAAACCCGAACACCTCTTTCATTAACAGATATTTCAAATAAAGATTTCTTCCTGAAAAAAATATTTTCTCAGTCTTGTTGCACCTAGTTGAGCCTCTGTTTGCTCAAGGAGAGTTAGATGCGTCTCTGCTTCATGTTCATATTTGGCTGTAATTCGAGGATCGCAGTTGCAACTGCAGTTTATGCAATCGTCCAAGTGTAGTTGGTTTGGACACGATAACTGCTGACTCTTTCCAACACTTATGGGTGCAACAGACATTTTTCTAGTGTTTATTTAGGAAGATTCACTTCAATTTGCTTTCATCTGTACCAGTTGTTGCAAGCTTTCTACATCATTTACTGCGTTTTTTTAAAATTAAATTGGTAGGTCCTACTATATTCTTTAAAATATTCGAGAGCGTAGATAGTTAATTGTTCTTTTGATCCCAGATTATCTTTTTCTTTTTTTTTTTTACTTTAAACAATGATGCCAATAAGCAACTTCCTTTTTACCGATTTTATCACGTTTCGACCTATTTTAAGCAAAATAATAACGTTAAATTTTCCGGGCGCAAAGCTTCAATACTTTTCAATACTTTTCAAATTCACATTAAATGAATTGATTATTCTATTCTTTTGACCCATATAAAAATTCAACATAATTTTAAAATGTGTTAACGACCCTTAGATTGCTAAAATAATACCTTCAAAGTTGCTGAAATTGTTTTAGCCATTTATTAATAACATGTTTTACTGTGTTCAAATAGCATGCATTCATGTAACCTGACTCACTGACAAGTTTTGTTTTAAACAGTTTTGATGTCCTATTTTTTCTTGAATTTGGGTTGTATTTTTTGCTAATGGTATTCTACACCATCAAATACCGGTATTACGAAATCGCAAAATAGCTCCAAATACCGGTATTCGGTATACCGGTATCGCAATCACTAGCAGCAATAATACGTTATTTATAGTTTCGAGATGTGAATTAAATGGATTCAGATTCACTTCAGATTAAGTATCCCATATCATTTCATATTTCATTAAGGATTTTATCAAGCTTGTTTTTCTTTTCTTTTTCAAATTCTTACGATTATTTCAAGCTCTCCCTTTACTTATTTATGTATCTTCCTCAAATATTGCAGCTCAATTTTCAACCACTTCCTGTGGTCCATTTCTTATGAAATTTGGTATGCAATCTCAGACCCGATTAGGAAGCAGTATTCTTTAATCGAATGAATTAACCCTTAAATATTTCATGCAACGTTTCAAAAGTTCGCTCATCCGGAGACTGAAGCATGGTCCTTTTTATGGGCTCATTAGTCTGGAATAGTGAATAACCGAGCTGGAGGCAGATGTAGTCTCATTACAGCTGAAAGGGTTATGAAACTGGTAGCTAAAGAAAGTTAATCTCACCTACGAGAATCCGCAGACATGGTGCGGCTCAACTTGGAAATTGAAGGCATAACTTGGAACTATAATACACAACCCTCAAGCCAGGCTAAGGCAGAACTACATGCAATAGACAAACAGCCCTGTTATCCCAGACAAAACTGGAGTCTCTGGATGGGATAACCAAGCTCTCGGTGTATTGCACGAAGTCCTGCCTTTGCTCTGGCTTAAGGATGGTTACTTACTGCTTAATCATTAATTATTAGTTTTTTCCCACATTAATCATTTTCTTATTGCATAAAACATCTCATGTGAGGATAAAATAATGCTAGCACAAATTATAATTAAATTTCCATAGTAACCCTTGATTTTTCTGCATCAGATAAAATTTGTTCAAATGTTCGAAGGTAATTAGAACGCAAAAAATGATTGCTTTTAACGAACTTCATTCGAAAATAAAGGTGAATCTTTAATTGAAAGTTAATTTTTGATAACAGTCGTAGTTAATTAATGCATTCATTAAAATATCTCTAGGTGTTCTGAACAGTAATAGATAACTAATCTGCAATTCCAGAACTCTGATCATCTCCTGGTCTCCGCGAGCCTAGAGAGGGTCGCACAAGGAAAAAGAAATTTGCCCAAACTATATTGGGATGCAATATACCATAGGCTTTTAGGACGACTGCCTTGCCACTTGATTTCACGGGACTGTTTCACTGTTTGCTGTTATTCTACCACTGGAGTCTCTCCATATCAAATCGATGAAAAAGTAAGATTTTCAAACTGACCCCTTCGGATATTTCTAAAAATTTATACCGAGATAGCAGTTAGTCATATAAATAAAAATCCAAGTTTTTAGATTCTTAAGACAGATATTTTTCGATTGGAGGGGGGGGGGGTATTACAAAAATCGATAGATGGAGTACCTTTCGAATGCATGTAACTTCTCTTTAAATTGCGCTGCATGTAAAAACTTGATACAATTTTAAAGGTTTTGAAACAAGTTTAAATGGTAGATTATATATTACGTGATACAAAAGCACGATTTTAAATTTTGAAGGTCATTTCAAATGAACTTTCATTTTTAATATTTTCAGACTTTATTATTTTAATAATCTTTCTAAAAGTATGCTTTACCAATTGATCCTTGGGAGTGCCTCACTGTTTTTTATTCTCTCACTACACACTAGACCCATATTCTATCACAAAATTTCAAATCCATCAAAAAGATTTTGAAACTGACCGCTTCGTATTTTTCTAAGATTTTATACAGAGATAGCAGTTAGTAATATAAGTAGCAATCGAATTGTTATTACAAAAAAAAATGAATTTGGATAGATAGAGTATCTCTTGAATGCATGTAACTTCTTTTCTAATTGAAATACATGCAAAAACTTGATATCATTTTAAAGATCTTGAAGCACGATTTACAATGATACCTTACCTGATACAAAAGTGCAATTTCAAATTTTGAAGGTCATTCCAAATGACCTTTTGCCTTGAAAGACCATTTCCAAAAGATATTATTTAAAAAATCTGAAATACATATACATTGTACATACTGTTATGTTCTTTATTTATATCAAGTTTCATGTTTGGTCAACTAGGGCTAGGTAACTAGCTATTATTCATTATTCAATGATTCATGCAATGGATGTTTGACTATAAATTGAAAAATAATAATGTGAGCAAACTAGGCAGATAATAAATTAAAAATGTATAAAAAATGGCAAAATTATCCTTACTCCTTTTTAAATATCGCCTGCAGATTGACTTGCCAATAGTATTTTCCACAACACATATTGGGCCTCCTTTACACAAGGAAGGTGGGTTGAATCAACTTCAGAAGGCAATATATAATAAATAATATACGTAATTTATACATAATATTATACGTAATATGTAATATACCATTTAAACTTCAGAAGGACAGTTATCAGGATGTGTAGCAGAAAAGTGAAGTAATCGCCTGCCATCGTTCAAGTAACAGTAAACTCTTGATGCATGTCAGGCACATACGCCACTACCATTATCATTCCAATGAATAAAAACTTCTTGGGTGATTCAAGTCGTTGGGGCACTGCCAAACGTTCTCTTTACACAAGACTCAACCTGGTTCAGTTAACAGCGCACAGAGGGGTATTTGAGCAAAAAAGCTGGCCAAAAGTAGAAATGTCAACTTTACTGATTGGGGGCCGGCCTTAAGTCTCAAAACAGGTGAATAAACATGCCATTATGTGGAAATGTTATTTTTCCATTGAGACTATGCATAAAAATTTGCCCGCATTCAGAACTTAGCACTTTGATGATTCGGTTGTCTTTGTTTACGACATTCGAGATTTCTAATAAACCTTCAACGTCTTATTTTTCAGGTTAAAATTATATTAGAAAAAAAATTTATTATGGATGGGCTTGGGGGAACATTTGTATTATTATTTATCAATTTTTACTTTTAAAGAGTGAAAGTAATTGTTTAAATGTTATTCTTGAAGCCTCACAAAAATATCATCCATTGTTTTGACATTTTTTTATGTGAATGAAAGTTTTTAAACACTGTACACTCATTTGTACCAGTCCTAGGTTATACCCTATATTACTTTAGAGTGTCTACTTTGATAATCTGCAGCAAAATTTTACACGAATTTGTTATTTTCATAATTTTGAGCTTTTTCGATAACTTTTAGGTTATATGGCTTCAGTCATGAGTACGACTTAAAAGCAACTACACATTATTATGAAAGTATTACATAAAGACTATTTGATGCAAAATTCAAGCAAATTAAAATGAAACTTGTTGAAATTAAAGATTACTCTTGGAAATATCGAAATTGCAAAAATAACACACTTTTATTTCTGGGTCTAACTTTGAAGTCAATCAGTAAAATCAAATTGTCTTTCATTTTATAAAATCCTACAGTTGTCTTCAGTTTATGCACCTGACTGAGTCTAGTGAACCAAAATATAACCGAAAAAAGGAAAATTTATGAAAATAATAATCTGCTCTATTTATAGCTTAATTATTTTTCTGTGAAAATTTTCACCGCAGATAGTCAAAATAAACAGTATGATAGGAAAGCTTGGAAGTAGTACAAACGAGAGCAGAATATTTAAAAACAATCTCTTTCAAGAAAAAAAAAGAGGGGGGGGGGTGTTTTTTGAGGTTTGAAGAAAGGCATTAAAAGAAATAATAAAAATATATATATATAATATATAAATTGAATAGTAATAGATAACAAACCTTAATCGAGCCCTTTTATAGTAAATATTTCATCAAATATCACTTTTAAAGCGAAAAATAAAACAATGAAGGCTTGTTGAAAAACTTGAATTTTCCAAACAAAAAGCCAACTGAATCATAGAAGTCTTAAGTTCCGACTGCTGGTAACTCTTTACGGTTAGTTTCAGTGAAAAAAGAACACTTTCACATACTGCCATGTTTATTTACCTGTTTTGATACTCAGGACCGACAATAACCAGTAAAGTTCGATCTGGTTCAGACAATTTCGATATTTGGCCAGCTTTTTGGCTCTAATACCAGTCTGTACAGCGCTCTGGGGAAGAAGCAAAATTGATTCTACTAAGTTGACTCATGTGAAAACTGAAAACACCTGTCAAGTAATAGACAGAAAACGCTTTCTGATTGAACCTAACCAACCCGTAGTAACAGATTTCACTTTTAGCCTTAAGTAATTTAAATCTTTTAGAACTTCGTTACCTAAACATCTGATGGCATTGCAAGTTTTTTTTTACATACTGATTGATGTTCCTTTGTTTCCTCGTTTTTATTTACAGTATTATTTTACAATTTTAAATGTAATTAATGCCAAAACTTGTTAAGTTAGTCTGTTGTAATCCTTTTCCACTGCCTAAACATTACGTGCGTTAATGCTTGAGATCAGTTTTGATCAAAGTGCAGAATCTGGAAAGGGGTATGAAATTAAGGATGCGGAAAGCAACCTAGCAAATCACTGTCAAGGAGTATATAATTGTTAAATCCAGTTTGACCTGATGGATAACGTGTGTAATATTTTTTATTTATTTCATTGTATATCAGATTGAATAAGTTTTCATTTTTGTAATGATGCAGTATCAGTATGATTATGACACATTTAGATATACATATTTTCTTTTAATTGATGACATTTGGGTTTTTTCCGCTCAGAGATACATTGAAGATAAAATTATGTATGATCCCATTGTTTCCCCGACATTAAACGTGGTACAAGTAAAAAAAAAAAAAATCAGTGCATATAAAACATATTTTTTTCCAGATTTCTAAACTAATAGCTTTTTGAAATATTCAAGGTAAATGGTCAATTCTATTGACCTTTAAAGTTGTAGTTTTGTATCACGTAATACATCATTTTGAAGCTTTTAATGTAAACTTTTAATAAGTTCAAATTTCTAACTTTATTAGTACCCGAGTTATGAGTAGTCAAATAATTAGCCGTGGGAGCAGAACATTTACGTTTCTACCCCTTATATCTAAAACATTACAACGAATAGAGGTCTAAAATTTAATTTTTATGTATACTTAGTAAATGTTAACGTAGCAGCAAAATATTGTTATGAATCTCGATCACTCATTTTGTAAGGTGTGTAAGTTGACATGGAATGACTAATTTTTCCCTTTCCTTTTATTAATGTTTTCTTCCCTTTAAATATATTTTTCCATTATTACTCCATACTGCATTAAACTCTTTTTCTCTAACTGCTATGAGATTTCTGTGTGTATTAATTTTCCAATAAAGCCACAGTTAAAAGTACATAAATAAAAAAATATAGCTCAATTTTTTTAAAACTTTATAGATATTAGGTTGGGTCACCGTCCTATAGTGAAAATAAAGTTACTAATTTTTATCGGCCAAAGCACGAAAAAGGTACCAAATGATGTTTTAAGTTTAAATTCATATATAAAATATTGTCACCTCCGGACAGAAAATTGTGAGGAATATCACTATTTATTTTGACACTTGATGCTGTGATTTTCTCATGTATCATATTTTTTTGAGTAACTCTCCTTAGGACTAAGAGCTAGTGGCTTATTACTGTTAGAAAATTCCACTACTTTATGACCTTTCATGGTCGAGCGTTAATTTATTAACGATAAGTTATTAGTTTAATCTAATTAACACGCTTTTACTAGCTTAACTTGTATGTTTGTGGATCCAACTTTCCTTTGAACAAATAGCCAGTGGCTTATTAGAATTACTTACAACGTACAAATCAGAGCTGAGGAGTATAACAGTGTTTGCACATGAATTTATCAGAAAACATTCAAAATATCTGATGCAAATGAAATACTAGTTTAAAGAACTAAAAAACACGCCTTTGTAGCAAAATAAACAAAAAAGTAAAAAATAAAATAATAGTTTAAAAAAACTAAAAAAGAACACGCTTTAGTAGCAAAATGTACTAAAAAGTTAAAAATAATCTTTGGAAGACAAGTATATAAAGTAATTGACCAAACACATAATTTTACCGTAAAATAAAAAAAAACTGTGGGGGGCTTCTTAAATTTTTTCCAATTGTTATCCCTGCAAAAATGTAAATAGGCAGTCCCCCGCGCTTTTTTTTTATTACAGTAAAATTAAGTGTTTGGTCAATTACTTTATATACTTGTCATCCAGTTATCCGAAGATTATTTTTAACGTCTTAGTTCATTTTGCTACTACGTGGTTTTTTAAACTATTTTTGCTGTAAATATTTCATAGAAAGTAACTAAACTAAATTTGTCTTTGTTGACCTAAGTTGGAATTGATTTTTAGTATTTTTAATCCTTGTTCAATTCTAAAAACTATGTGTAGTTAATCTGCCTAAGTCATTCATAATATATAAATTAAAACATCGTTTAAAAAAATTTTTGAGCTCATATTCAAAAAAGTGATTTCATCCTCTTTTATTTTTTATCATTCAAAAATGTCAAGTATAGTTTTATGCACTCATACCTCTGTTATTTACGCGAGAAAAAAATTAAAACAGGATGGAGCTGTTAGCTGTTTCTCCTGCAGCTCAGCCACGGCCCCTCCGGATTGCGTCAGCCCCAAGCAAGGACGAAATGCAGTCTCCGGATATCGTAGCTTTGAAGGAATTCCTAGCAGTTTCGGCCTTATAACAATTAGGAGCTTTCCCGGTGATTTCGGAAGATGTCAATCAGAAAGATTTGAGGTTAATTTCAGGAAGATTACTTACCTTTCGCAGGAAACTTTCCAGGGTTCTGCTTAGAGATGTAAAATTTCCGGACATTTTCAAGTGGTAGAAAATTTGTTTTCTTTATGAATGAAATTAGGGTTTCTTAGTAGCTCTGTGTTTCTTGGAACGTATAACGGGTTAAGCATTAAAATATATGCTATCCACACATCTTCTTTTTATACTTGACAGGAATACACATAAAGGTAAGATCAATTAGGAGAAAAAAAAAACTTTTTGTTTATAACTGAGAGCTTTCATGGTCAAACACCGGAAATAAGTCAAGTCGTCATTCAACCAATAACATTGGGTAGTTTTTGTATCTTATCATAACAACTACATTTTCTATTTTAGATTACCTTTGAAACTTTAAATATTCATTTTAATATTCGTCCTTCAAGCACGACAGTTTTTTTTTTTTTTTGAAAGAAAAATAATGCAATGTAATTTTACTGTCTGAAAATAAAAGCTATTGAGTTTTGATTTTTTTTCCCAATGCAGTCAAATCAAAAGTTCAAATCAAAACTAAATTTGTCTTTCCTAAGCTAAAAAAAACTTAAACTGGAATTTCAGTTTGTTCATACGGACGTACTAATCAAAGTAGTAAAAGTATTCACACCAACACTTTTGTACAAAACTGAGTTATTATAACCAAGTTGTTCTCTGTTTTGTATTTTACTTAAATAAATAAAATATTTTAGGGTTATTTGATCAAAAACTATTTTTTTTTTTTGAAAAATTCTTTAAAAAAAAAGACATTTGAAACAAATATATGGAAGAGCTAAACTTTAAAACACAATATATCAGTATGAGTCCAACTGCAGATTCCATTTTTTTGCTTAGCACGGCAGTATGCAGGGTGCGGCAAATATATGTGTATATATATATATATAGGACAAAAATTGTATCATCGAATGGAAGAAAGGTAATTTAATTGTGATGAGTGCCTTATTTATTAACTGACTTCAAAAAAGGATGTTATGATTTCGTATTGCTGCTTTTTATGTGTGTTTTCGAATTATTCCAACACTACTGGATCGATTTGAATTTTTTTTTTTTTTTTTTTTTTGTTTTGTTTGGAAGGTATACTTCCTAGATGGTCCTATTGTAATTTTGTCTGAATCTGATAAGGGGTCCCAGAGAAATCCAAGATTTCAGACGTCATGGTCACATGATGTTGCTGTGATCGGTGTATTTTCCCACCTAAGCTTTTGGTTTTCTTTTGAACGATATTCAATTCTCGCGGCACATGGATGATTAATTTTCTCAACGCTGCGCCGCATGGTAATTTTTTATTATAGGTGTTACTAATGTACTAATGTATTTATTACTGCGTAGCAAAGCAGTAAATTAAATATATTTTGCTACTTTAATAGTTGAATCAATTAACTTAATATTTTATTTAATAATAAATAACTTTATTTAGGCACTAAAATATAAAGTTCTTTATTTAATATTCCAATTTTTAAATATATTTAGTGTTCAATTGAGGGGGAATTGAATACAGAACACTCCCCCCCCCACGAATTAATTTATATTCTTTAATAATATATATCATAACTGTGTATGATTTCTGAAGTTTGACCAATATTCTGGATTTACTATTTCACGATGCCGCCAGTTCAATTTGAAATTTGGGTCATATTAATTAGGGCTTCAAAAAAAGGAGGTTCTGAACTCGTCGGATTTGTTTTTCCTTTGTACAATGTTCCATAAATACTCGAAGACACCTGTACCCAGGGGCGTGCACAAGGAGGGGGATGGGACACCTGTTGTTCCAGGCCCGAGCCTGGAGGGGGCCCAATATTTTTGTAGCTAACGGTGAAATATAGGGGTAAACAATATGGAGAGGGGCCCGGAAAAGTCATTTGTGATGGGCTCCAAAATTTCTGTGCACGCCCCTGCCTGTAGCGATAAGCAAAAGTCAGTAGGCAAAACTGAGTAGGTTTAGTTTTAAAGACTGATTTCGCGTATAGTTAAATCAGTGTTTAATTCAGGATTAGGGGGTTGTCAGTTACGTTATGTAGTTGTTTATAGGAGGCCCCGACTTCAAAAGGTTATTAAAAATTAAGAGATCGTATATAATTAGTTAGGTACTTAAAATAATTCATCGTATAGTAATTTAAATCGGTGTTTATTTTATAATTCGGAGTTTAGTTTAGTTGATTTTTGTACTGGAACTGTAAAATAAATTTCATTTCTATGTTTGGGTCGGAAATAGAATGTAAGTGTAATCAGTTATTTTTTACTTTTTAGTTCCTGGGTATTTTTTGAACGCGGTTTTTTTTAAATTTAAAAGTAATTTATTTTTGTTTTTCACTTTATTAGAAAATAATTTACAATATGTTTCCTAGCTTATGTATTGTTTTTCGGTTTTCTTACCATTTTAAGCAAATTACCTGACTTTTTAAGTTGTTTAACCAAGTAGAACGACAGTTCGTTTGCTTGTTATGCCTCGGTAAACAGTATTTGAAACTGTCTGCCTTTTTAAGTAGCTTGGAAATGATAGTCGATGTCCGGAAAGTACAAAAACGAACAGTGAACATTTCAGTTAATCATCAGGACATCCAAAAGTGAGTTCAATGAAATCCTTGGGTTTCCACGAGAGAAATCGTTTGTAAGATGGGAATTAGTGAATGATAATTGTAACTAAGGGCAAAAACAGCTCAAACAGAAGTTTTAAGAGCTCCAAAAAGTTCAGGCATTCATATGATTCCAGATATGCCTGAGACCTTCGAGACGGGCCGCAAGTCCACGCTGGAAGAGATACCTTTCACTGATTTACCGTTCAACCAGCTCATATCCCCCATAACAATAAGATTTGGTCTGTAGACACGCCAAGCACCTTAGAAAACGTTAAATATCGCACAAATCTAAAGTCAGGCTTGGTCTGTGATGGAATCAGCACAAACGACAAAAAAAATTCTAGTTCTTTATGGATGAGGGTCGTAAAGTGAATCAAAAAGTGAACCAGAAGCACATTTTAGAAGTTATTGTACTTCTGTGGGCCTAAGAGCACTTCAGCAGTGTTGACTGGACATTTTCCTTCAACTCCACACCAATTCATATGGCCAAAAAGACAAGAGTGTTGTGAGGGGCATTGTTTTTGACATGATATCCTCTTTTGAGTGGACGCTCTACTCGCTAGACCTCAATCTCATTTATTACATTGTATGACCTATTTTAGAGTCAAAGGTCTACCCTAAACTACACAAGTTTGAACTCTCTAAACCAATTGCTTTATAGGGAATAGGAATGATTAAAGGACTTGCGGACTTTGATATTGAATGAAAATTTCAATAAGCAGTTGCATCTCTGTATTACTGCAACAGGCTGCCAGTTTGAAACCAATTAAATTTATTGATTGCTAAAGATCTTCTCATATTATTATTTTTTATGTTTTGTTAATTTATTTATTTTTAATTAAGTTTCATGGAAAATTGCTTGCACGTATTTTTTTTTCTGCACCCTGTACATTTGGTTCGCACAGTCAGTAGAAACATAGTTTTGTGATTAAAGTTACGCTTGTTTGTTTTATGAAGAAGGAAAATACATTCTTCACTAAGGATATTGGTTTAAGCTTTTTTGCAAAAAGTATTAGTAAACGTTTTTTTGATCTGTATGCAAATTATATAATCATATAACAACTTGCATTAAAGTTAGACAATATTTTAACATACAAAGTGGGGAGGAAATTGCATCAGAATTTTAGTCGGAGAAATTTCTAATCACTCTTTGTTGAAAATTTCAATTGAAAACTTTCTGAAAAGTTGAAAAAACTCATTTTTTCAATTTTTCCGGAGTGGAAATAAACTCCTTCGGAAAAAACTGTTTTTTCGGAATTTTTCCGGTTATTTCTGACCGTTTACATCTCTAGTTCTTCTTGATTTGTTAAAAGCAGAAATGAAGTACATAATATGACCCTTATTTTCCAGGAACGTTTAGGAATTTTATTTAGAGTTCCTGAGAGGAAGATTTAACCATGTCCGTTCATTCACTTCCTGATTGTTCTTTGTTTAGGCTCATTGAATTGAATTAAACATTTTAGATCTTAATAAATGAATATTAGTATCTGTTAAACCTAATTTATGTTGGCTAATTCCGTATAAAATTTAACTCGATATTCGAATGTGTCCCTTTCCACAGCTGGGACTCTTACTGCGATGCAGCCTTGAAAATGTCTTCCTAGGCAACAAATCAGAGTTTCACAGAAGCAGCAACTTTTACACGTGTTGTCCGACGTCCTTTGGCGACAACCGCAGCAAGTCTTGATTTTCCTTTTTTTTATAATTTGATGGAAATGTGTAATGTTTTGTTCCCGGTAGCAGAAAGAGCATGACATTGAAATGTCCTTCGCAGACTTTCAAGAAAGTCAGCAGACTATTTCTTCTGAATTGGAGAAAGCAATAAATGAGAGTTTCTATTGGACAATAACCTGCTGAAGTTTCGCTTTTCATTTTGAAACTAACTATAGTATAAGAAATAAATAAATACCTTTGTGCAGAAAAGCAAATTGTGAGCGACAACGTTTTGACGCACAAAATTAGCAGATTACTTCATACACGTGCTTCGAGGTTTCAGGGAAACTCTTTTTCATGAAAAATGTTTTTTTTTTTGGAGGAAAAGTTGTCTTTTCATCCAAAAGTACATTATTTGCATTGAAGAAGAGGTGGCCTTAAACTTCGAAACCCGTGTATGCAGTAATCTGTCAATTTTGTGTCAAAACGTTGTTGATCATCATTTAACTATAGTATATTAAACTTGCAAAGTTTAATTTTTAAAGTGCTAGTTCATAATTTTATAACTAGTTAACTGCGGGTTTGCTTTGCAATTTTTTTTTCTTTTCGGAATTGCGAGATAAGGGGGGAGGGGATCCTCTGCTACAGACATTATAGTTTTACTAGTGCTAATTTTGTTGAACGACATTGCGTTATTTGGAATTCAGGGGGTTATTTTTCATAAGAATCAGCAAGTATTACACAGGGGAACAAAACAATATTCTCTTTGGTGCAAAAATTTGAGTACTGATTTTAGATACGTTTGATGCTCTGAATCAAAATATAAAATTATTTTTTCGCTATCAGGGCTCTACTTTTTCATATAAGAGCAGCTGTTTTACCCGAAATGTGCAGTTTTAACTCCATTTTGTGCAGTTCTAAAGGCAAGTACAGGCTTCTGAAACAAGGATTGCTTCTCGCATATTTGCCTTATCGTCAGTCTGCAGTCGAGTTACGTTCAGGAAAATTCGCTACATAGAGTAAAT
Organism: Uloborus diversus; assembly: GCF_026930045.1. Lineage (NCBI taxonomy): Eukaryota > Metazoa > Arthropoda > Arachnida > Araneae > Uloboridae > Uloborus > Uloborus diversus. The sequence goes on along the minus strand of NW_026558576.1, from coordinate 34,024 downwards.
ATCTCTCTGAGTATTTGTAGGATACAATAGAAATAAAAATTCCATGTTATGTTTGTTGTTTAAACAATGAATGTAACTTTAACCGTTGTCACGTATATTTCAATGTTATATCTTAGAAATGTGAGCTTCTGGGTAAAAACTGAGGTCATATTTGAACCCAAAGCACTAAATTCATGCAAAAGCAGTTCCAAATACCTGGGTACCAAAATGACTGTGCCCGTGTCATGTAAGAAGCATTTTAAAATTTATTTATTTATTTATTTTTTGTCGCGCAATGAAATTGACAAAATAATGTTTTGCACGTAGTTTAATGAGAAAAAAATTCACAGCGCGGCAGAAAACGATCTTTACCATTATAAACTCTGATAGGAGGAATACGAATTGATAAAATGAAAGGCAATTTGCTGCAAGATAAAAATAAACTCTGGGGGAATTTAAACTAAATAACTGAATTAGAGGACGCTAGCCAGTTGTATCTAGTTGAGCGAAAAATAGAAAATGGTGACTGTATAGGAAAAAAAGCAGTGTTCAATGTGGTTATCAGATAGAAAATCTCCAAAAACCAGGCAAAGAAGTTTTTGACAAAGATTCACTAAGTGTGACGTTTGATGAATTATTATGGTTCATCGGGCGGAAATTTCTTCCGAAAGTTACCGCCGGAGATTTTGTTTCTGCTAAACATAATATGCACTACGCGCGGTATGCAGTCACCAGCTTCTTTCCTTTGCAAAATTGTTTACAAAACTAGTGTCCTCTACTTAAGGCAATTAGTAAGTACCCCCATAAACAAATATGTTTACATATATGCGTTCTGGTGATGTTTTTTTGTTGTGAAAATATCACTAAACAGGAATTCAATTTCATGAAATAAAGAATTAGTTCTGATAAACTTTTCATAAACACAAACAAACAACGATGCTTCAGCACATTATGGACAAAAGGTTGTAAAAACCTGGTTTAGACAAACATTCAAATTAGAACTCACAATATTTTTCCTTCAAAAAGTAATTTGATTCGAGTTAAAATAAACTTATTACTTTGAAATATATTTTTCAAGCTTTTAATATTACTTAACTTTTATGTAATGCATTATTAAAATGCAAACAGATGGAAATAATGTAGGATTAAATGAAAAACAGAAGTGTCGGTATTTTAGGAAAAAGTGTATTTACATGTAAAACTAGTTAAAGGTTGCTATTTTGATTATACAGAAGAATTCGGGAGTATTTTTTGCACTTAACTACTGAAACTCCAGTTTCTTGTATTACACGTTTCATTCCCCAGTAGTTTGAAACTTCCTTTCGTTACTGCTATGTATCTCTTCCTCTCCCCCTCAAATGAAAAAATGATTGTAGTTCAGTCGAGGTTTCCTCATCCAATTTTATCTAACTATTTCTCAAGCTTTTTTCAACAATACTTGGGCAACTAAACACTTCTTGCATGATTCTTGAGCTGACTTTCATTGTAAACGAATATCCAGCACCAGCTCCTAAATTCGGCTGAAGTGATGAACCCCATGTTCAATCAACAAAGTAAATAAAAAAAATCAAGTGGAGGAAAAAAAGAAAACATATTCATAATGAAAATCACCAGAAAGGAGCTTCTAAACCGGATTAATTTCAGTACTTACCATTATTCTCTAAGCACCCTAGCAAAAATAAACAATCTAAAAATATTCTTTTTATAGGTACCAATAGAAAGAGCATATTGACACATTTTTGCCCTTGATAAAAAGTTATTTGCCCTCGTGCCCCCATTTTCGAGATATAAGGTCTTAAAGTCTACCAAATGTTAAGAGAAGCGCCAAATTCAAATACTTTGTGAGAAATTGAAGGTGCCAACATATTTTGTTGACAATTTCGTCGTCTGCATGTGGCACGTCATTCACATGCAAAGCGTGTAAAAGATCTATTCCACTATTTACCAAAACTCGCTAAATTTGGTGAATTTTCTTAAAATTTCGCATCTATTTCAGACCTCACATTTCGATAACAGGGGCACGAAAACAAATAACATTAGAATTCAAATTTACATCAATCACGTCATGTTTTCTTGTAAAATCACTTCACATGTATTGTATAATTACAAGAATTTCACCACAAACGAAGTCATAAACATATTTTTTTAAACGAAAAAACACTTTAAATTACACAACTTGCTAAATATACAAATGCAAAGTGACGACAGGCCTGCCTAAGACCTTCCCAAACGGGCCCAGGGTTTGTTACCCTGGGTCCGGTTAAACAGGTCTTATTTTCTCTTTTATCTTCACAAAATATTCACTCCTATTGCAAGTGACAACTGGGTAGTTCCACCGTAATAGACGTATCACTTGGTGCATTGGCACCCTCCAAAGGCTTCAAATACCCTAAAGCCATGTTTCATTGCATTCACTTTTAAAGAACAAGGACCCTACGTCTACATCATACAATTAAAATTTAAATTTTGTGACATCAGTGTTTTTTTTTTTTTTTTTGACTTATTAATAGACTATATCTTACAAATAAGAATCATTTTTTAGCCTTCAGAAAAACTTCAAAGATTTATGAAACTATACATGCAAAAATTTTTACAGCAATATATTTTTAAAATTAGAGTGTGATAGCAATATATCACTTTGCATGATTGTAATGAGTGACTTATATTTAGTTTTAAAGCCTTCAGTTTACTATCCCAGCTGATTTTAAATATACCTTAAAAGCAAAGCTTTTATAAATGTATTTAGTAGTATGAATTAAATTCAGCTCATTGCAGTTTATGCTAGGTGAATCCATATTTAAATACAACTCATTCCTTTCTGTCTAATGAATGTTCAGCACGTACTGTTATTTTATTTCTTATTTACTATTGGTTGAAACTTCCCTTTTATTCCACCAGTGTTTGGATTGTAAATCTAATGTTACCAGCTCTATATAGGTTTGAATTCAGTTTGCATGTATTTCGATTTTCCTGTTTCATTAATGAGTTTTGTCATTTGTTATGCCGTACCTACCTTCGGTATTGCAATGTACTGATGGGTAGAAGGTATTTTATCAATTCCAATCCATCTTCCTTTAAGTTTATCCACTGTTCCGAGAACTTTAAATTTAGGAATAATGGTGACTGCTGCCGTCTTGCATACAGCATTTGAACATTTGACACAATTTCTGACGTCATTTACAATATGACAATGTGCGTTTTCATCCCAAACATTGGTCTTTCAGTTGACCACTTCCGTTCACCGATCCTTTGCCATGAGAATTGGTAAAGAAGCTTTTACTTCTTCCCTGAAGTGGACATTGCATGAAATGAATTCCTGTCTAGAATTTAACCTGCTTCATCTGAGAAATATCACTTCCACGACGCGATTACATAACATTTTCAACAATCTTCTGTAGAAAAATATGTACAGCGCATTCATCATGTTGTACGCAGTTAGAATATATTACTTATAATTTCATTAAGTTTTGATGTTTGATTGCTAATGTAGAAAAAGTATCTTTTCATTTGACCAATAGGCCCCTTGCACCTCATCCTCGCATGCAATTGTATAGTTTTCTGAAAAGTAAGTTTGAACCGAAGCTCTTGTGGAATCTGTTTTAATTTCATCTTTTGATTTTGTGCTATACTCACCTTGTTTATCTCTAACTTGAAAGTCGCCCGTTAAGATATGGCGGGTGAAAGTTGTGTCTACATTTTAGTGAAACTATTGCCTCTTTGGTGATATTTTGATAGTTGAGATGTAACCCTAACTCCAGCGGATGAACCCTAAACTCCGGTATTCGCGTTCATTGTTGATCACTTTTTCGTTTCTTTATTCTCCTGAAATGACACACCAGTAAAACAGTTAAGTGACAATAAAGATTTTCCCTGCATGTTAAACATTACCAAAACATATTATCAAATGTTTATGCCGGGGCGCGATTTTTATTGTTGAAACAAGCGGGTTACTCGATCATCGGCTATTATTTATATGAGGATGTACAAATGGAACAAGAGCTTAAGCAATAAAATTTTTATCACAACAATGCCACTTTCCACTGTGCCTTCGTATCGTACTATGCTAATACGATTGTTTTCTCCAGTTTTCTCCAATTGATAGCATTTAATTTGCTCATCGAGTTTAACTTCATTCAGAATGATTTATGGAACACTCGATTCTTCATTCGTAGCAGATTCACAATCCCCACTCAAAAGTAGTGAATCTGCATATGTTAGGACAGTTGTTAGTCTTACATTCATTATTTTGAATGTCGCGCTTTAACCTCTCTACAGCGTCTCGTGATTTCTCGTGGAATGCAATTTTAGCATGTTGCATTTAAAGCGAAGTAAAATTTGCATTTATCTGACATACACCTAGTATGTCAACTGCAGTTTGACAGATACAGATTACGTTAAGTGGTAAGCGTCCGTTGCTGATGGAAAAATGCTACGTCTATTATGGGATAAAAAAAAAATCCTTTAACGTATTTTTTTTATAAAGGTTACTGCATCTGTCGGAAATTAATGAAGTTAAAAAAATTGAGTAGATAAAGTAAATCCTATGCAGATTCTGCCGTTTACCCGTATACGGCTGACCGCAGCGTGCAAAGAAATACGGCTCGTTTAGCAGTAATTTTTAATAAACATAGATGGCAGCACTAAAGAACATTGTATCTTCGCTGGATCTTTGCCGAATTATTTTTGATTCCACATCTTCTTTTCATCTCCGAAGATTCCAAATTTATATAGTTTTATATAGATCTTTTATTTTGTAACCGCCGCACCTCTAGTAATAAAGGACTATAAGTTCGAATATTTCGAATAAAACTTTTTTTCCTTTTAAACCATTAATAAGTTGTAGGGTACGTTTCTAGCTTTTTCTTATGATCATAGATGGCAGCACTACGATATAAAACCTTCGTTGAAGCAAGGCTTTATTCGATACGCGTCTTATATCGAACTATAAGTTGTCAATGTCGACTCCCGCTACAACACGATTCAACTTACGCGAAATGGCTATAACGCGAATTTTTCCCCTAGTTACAAATTTTAGAGCTGAAGCGATTTCTTCATCCACAACACGAATTTTTTTAGAAGGAAGTATCGGTTTCGTTATTGGCTAATAAATATTGATTTCGTGAATATTATTACATCGCTTCAAGCATCACTGAGAGCGAAAGTTCACACAACAAGTTAGTGTACGCATCGAGTTGTTAGTGCATGAAATAACCGCTCAGCATCTTTTATTTATTTATTTATTTTTTGTATTCTAAATATTAAAATTGATGAAATATATTGGTTTCTTAGTTTCACCTTTATCTAAACTTTGTGAAGATGGGAAGAAAAATAAAGTTTCTGATTTTTTTTAAGGGGGGGGGGGGGGGCTAAGATTCTCGAGGTGCTTGAACAGCTACAAAACGCCGATGGTAGCGCAACAATAAATATGAGTGGATCTTTCACGCGTACAAATAAAAGTCAAAACAAAACGATATCCGTAAAAGTTCAGAACTTAAGTTTTAATAATTAAGCATGCAGATCAGTCTAGCAAAGTAATGAAAATGGAAGGTGCTCTTGTATTATGGATTAAAGAGATCAGGAAGAGGGGCTGTTGTCACAAATGATCATAGAGCATTAATTATTATTGCCTTCCTTTTTTAAATAAGTTATCTGTTAAATAAGTTATCTGTATATCTACTGTACAGTGTACAGTACTATTATAGTATATCACTTTTATTATTACTACATACTGTTCGTACCGTGTTGTTTTATTTTATGTCTTTCCCTTCCATTGATCATTCATTTTTGTGCATCTTAAAGTAGTTCATGTTGAATAAAACCCTTTTTATTTTTTAAATACAGTAAAAGTTATGTTCCTTATGTAAAAAACTGTAATGTATAGTTGATTAATGCTTTAAAGCAGTTTGATGGGTGTTTATAAGTGTTTAAAGGAATTCGGTACGGTTCTAAAAAAATTATGTACATATATTTTTCCACAACGCGAAATTTCGAATAACGCTAGGAGTCTTGGAATGCATCCCTCGCGTAAGTCGGGACTCGACTGTAACTACTTTTAATATCGAACTATACTGTTATGTTTTTTTAGAACGAATAGAGTGAAACCTTGGTTGAAGTAATGTTTAAATTAAAAGTCCCTATTCTGAACTCTAAATGTCAGCTTATTTATTTATTTATTGTTGCTTATCGTTTTCCTTTCTTTTTATTGATCTTAGTGTTTGATCCAACACAAACAAGAGACTATTCCTTCTCAGAATTGTATCGACCAAAAAACTTCATTCCGTTAATCAATTCATTCCACTCATTGCGAGCTTGCATCATCGAGCGCAGTCTCGCTGCTGTATTGAGAGTAAGAGTAACACATTTCATTCTATGGGGATCCAAGCAGCCTTGTTTGCCTTTTAAAATTACTTTTTTCGGCAGTAGTATTTTCCCTTAAATGTGACTTTTTTTAAAAACTCTTTAAGATATGGTTTTTGTCTTTAAACTTCTGTTCAAACTATGAGAAAAATACTACTGAAAACCAACGTTTTACTTGGGTATCGTTTATGGTTAAACAGCTATTTGGTAACAACGGGCTTTAACTGAAGAAACAACAGATAGTTTACTGTCAAATGTCCCAAAACATGAATAAAAATTGTAAAAAAAAAAAATCTTTTACTATTTAAGTAGGGGAGATTGGGGCTGATTTTTTCGCGGGTTAATTGTTCCCATTGAAATACATCAATGAAGAAGAAAAGATAAATATTATAAATAATGAAATAAATGAAGCAAAAAAAAAGTAATAAAAAATTGCTGCAGCGCTGAAATGGCATTCGTTTTAGTCGGGCTATTTGCGCGCAATACATTAAAAGCAAAGCACGTGCATCGCTTGTCTAATTTTCCGAATACTTTTGTTCTTGAACTTTTTGGTCTTTTTCACGATTTTTAAATGATGGTGTTAGTTCTTTGGTGTTTGTATACAAACATTGATTGTGAATGCTAAAATACAACGCTGAAACGATTTACGTTTTGTTATCTAACCGATAATTTGATATTTTAAGGGGATGTGCATATGGGGCGAGTTTTCCTTTTTTTTGGGGGGGGGGCAACTGCTCCAAGGAACAACTTTCCCTAGAAAGGAGGAATAGCTGGCACCAAGGAACTTCTTGCTCCTATTCATCTGTATCAGAAATGTAGTGAGCAAAAAGATATACAAACGCATATTACATGTAGGGTGAGGGCACCAGTAATAGACTGTCGTAAGTTTGGATTTAAATAATATTAATTTTAGGCTGGTAAAACGGATGTTTCTGCGGCCCATGAATACGGTGCAACCATCTAGAGTTTATCAGAGTGAATTCTATGAGACAGTTGTTATTTTCAAGGCAGTGGTGGAACGTTATGAACAGCTACCACGAGGTATGTCGGTGTTTTATATTCATTTGAATTTAATAACCTTTTGGATCTAAAAATAGAGAACTTTTGTCCAATTTTAAGAGAAATATGGAAATGTTGTCCATTACCCATCCTGTCTTCATCCTATCTGTTACTGGGTATCATCAGAATTGCAGGTGTCTGTTACTGGGGGTCGGATCTTTTTCGAAACTTTGCAAATAAAATAAAAAAAATACTAATACAGAGGATCCGGAACCAGCCTAACGTTAGATGAGATGCAGTTGCATGAGAGAAAAATAGTTTAAAAAAAATAAATACATTAAAAGGCTCAGAAAAATGAGTTAACATGAGAGCGATGTCTTAAGCATGTCTATTGCTGGCGCCGTTACCTAGTATGTTTGTTACCGTGACCGACCGAAATCGGAAAATGTCGACTTTCACCAATGATTCACCAAAAATATTCGGTCTTTCTTATATAGACAGAAAGAAAAATATGAAATTTTAAAAGATCGAGTCTTTTATAATGTCTTTATGATTTTTTTTTAAGGATATTATTTTTTTTTCCTAGAACTGGACTACGCCACCTTGCGGTGGCCTGAAAAAGTAGTTAAAGAGGGCAACCGATTCCATTTTTCTCAGACAAGGCAGAGATATCTCATTGGTCGGATCACATTGTAGGCAAGTGGATCTATCTATGATTTAACCTTTTCAGACACCATCAGCCAGAGACTGCAGCTCCTCTTTTGTCAGTTTTTCGTGGTTGAATCTGTGTGGGAATTTCATTATCGGAGGTATAAATTAAACACGCAATTAATATTACATTTCGTAATTTAGAGAAAGGTAGTTGCAACAATTGCTTAAAATAGCAAATAGAATACTACGCATGCAGAGTAAACTTCCGATTTTTTTACGGAATAGGCAACCGTGGTAATCGTGGATGTACAAATTTCGAGAATATTCGATTGAAACAATAGCTTAAAAAATAATAGTACATAAAAACATGCAAGAGCAAAATAAATCACTGACATACGTTGAAATTTTCCAGTAACGATACCAGATACCAACGTAGTACACTAAAATCAAAACCTGTTCGATGGACAGAATGTACGTACAAGCAAAGCAAGCAAAGAAAAGCCTCTTATTATTGTAAATGGACGCATCAAATCATGACAACAGATCAATTAAATCAAATCAAGTTAGGTTACACCGAAAACATATAAAGGAAGAGAACTTTTTCGAACAAAAACTGGCCAGGTCAATGGTTTACAGGCGCAATGATTGTAGATGTAAAAATCGGGTTTCAATTATTCAGTTTCCGGTGACCAAGGAAACGTAAGCAAATCTGCAATAACAATATCCGCCTACGGATAATTGGGAATTTATTGTAATGATTTACACTAACTTCTTCGCTTTGCTTAACACCTTTGCGAAATATCGTAAATTTTCCAGTCAAGGCTTTTTTTTTTGTTATGATTGAAGACTGAACTAGTTATCATAACATACTGTAGCTACTGAAGTTGTCAGTTATTATGTGTAATTTTACTTTAAACTTAATATATTTTACTACGGTTACATATTATAATTTTACTATTTTTTTTAACTGTTCCTAAATATATGTATATGTACTTAAAGGGTAATAACTGAACCTGTAAATACGATTTATCAATGCTAAATCTTGAAATAAGTTTAGTTTATGTAAGTTTAAGAGAAATAATTGATTTTTTGAATGATATTGCCTATTAGTCTTTAAATAAACTTTTGATCATATTAAAATAAAAAAAATAAAACTAGTCATAAGTTATACCATTAATAACTAACTTGTCTTGAAACAATGTTAATCTTAAATTTCTCATCGTTAGTCATCGTTAGGTCAATGTTGGAGCAATTCGCCCCAACAGCGGAAAAACTTGTTCCAAAGCAGGGCAAGTTGTTCCTTTTTGGTTTTAGGTACTAAAAAATTAATTATATAAAAGTACTACGTAATACAATTCAAAAAACAATCTTAACATCAAAGAGACATAATCATACTCAAGTTTAATTTCGAAATACTAATTTTGGAACTTTAAGTTTCCATGATAAATTTTGAGTATGTTTGAAAATCGGAACTTTTAGCCTCTTTCTCGCCTAATAGTAAATGTTATTCGCCAATTAAAAGAAGTAGGCATTTTCATGCACATTAAACTAAAGAAAATAAGACTTATATTTCGGAATGCCGAAAAAAGAAATCTTATTTTATTTTCCATCATATTCGTGCATTTAGAAGTTTAAAATTAATTTAATACCATCTTCAGTGAATATTTAATTGGTAATTAGCAAATACAATTTGTTCCTCTTGCAAATTAGAAGACTAAATTGGGTACATTTCCAAATCGCAACCCGAAGAATTTTAGGTGCAAGAATGAGGGACGTTGAAGTATACTTTTCACACTACCTTTTTTTCTCATAACTGATATAAGATATACAGGGTGCTCCATTTTAACCTGCAATACCTCTTTTTTTGCAACCGTTAGGCCTAGATGCATACTTCCAATCGCAAAAATGTTCAAAACCAGATAAAGGGTTAAGATGTTGAAAGCTTGAAGCGAAAATAAAAACTAGTCAAAAAATACAAAATCTAACTTTTTATACAGGCCCTAGGTTCCCTAACTTATGTTCAGGGAAATAATCTCCATTAACAAATAATTCCAGCACGAAAAGTTTGACATTACTACGACCAATATTCACCGAGATATGAAACGCAGCGTATTGTGATTTACACTAGTGGCGTAGCGAGAAAAAATCCTTGGGGGGGGGGGGGTAATTTTTTCAGAAGTTTAAAGTAAAGCTATGCCCTCGAGTTTATATACACACACACACATATATATATATATATATATATATATATATATATATAAAGGTAAATGCACCAGTAGTGGCCCCACTGCTAGGTTTTTATTTTAAAAATAAGGATTCTAGGGGTCCCAGTAGGTTCAAGCTTGCAGGAGGTAGACCTCAAGCTATAGTGTACTGGGCAGTTCAAGGAGGAGTTTTAGAATCCTTTGTGTCCATCTTTGTGGAAAGAAATGTTTCCCTTGCCGCTTGGTTTGAAACGAGCGCGAATAGCGGTATGCCTGTCCCAAGGCCATTGGTGTACATGTACCCTATGTAATATGTAAAATTTTACAGAATGATATGAGAAAATGGTTGGTCTGGAAATAGCAGCATCTATTGAGGTTCAAAATTACTTTAAATATGAAACCTAGGAATATTTTTGCATAAAAATGAGAAAACCCGCAATTTTTTCTTCGAAACTCAAAAAAGGGGGCCCTAGGGGCACGTGTTAATATTCATGGATTGACTTAAAATTTTGCATGGATCATTTATTTGTACAATGGAACAAATTGAGGGGGCGTCGTGTAAAATATCTACAACTTCAAAAATATATAATATATAAGGTAAATGCACCAGTAGTGGCCACTGCTAGGTTTTTATTTTAAAAATAAAGATTCTAGGGGTCCCAGTAGGTTCAAACTTGCAGGAGGTAGACCTCAGGCTATAGCGTAGTGGGCAGTTCAAGGAGGAGTAGGTCATCATGGAAAAGTGTTATCAACTATTTAATACGGTCGCCTGGATTGTCGATGTTTTTTCAGCAGTCTTCTAATGCTTCTCCGTAACGAGGTATATAAACATTGTGTTGTATTATGAATAGAACAATGCTAAAAAATAATATTTTTAGAGCTGTAACCATTTTATGAAATGTGAAAGATCATGTTTGCAACATTTTCAACTTGAAATAGTTTTTTTTTTTGGCTGACAGTTTACCTGGCCACTACTGGTACCAAAAAATTTGAGAAATTCAAAAGTGGCCACCGAGTGGCCACTACTGAATCAGGAAGGTTTTTCATAAATCAACTCAATTTTCCTTCGAATAGGTTTTAATCTCTTTACATAAAAACCTGCCTCATTTCTGACATGATACTATTGTGTGATCTAGTAGTGGCCACCCAGTGGCCACTACTGAATCAGGAATGTTTTTCATAAATCAACTCAATTTTCCTTTTAATAGGTTTTAATCTCTTTACATAAAAAACTGCCTCATTTCTGACATGATACTATTGTGTGATCTAGTAGTGGCCACCCGGTGGCCACTTCTAAACAGCAATATGGCCACTACTGACTCATGTACATTGTACAATGGCCACTGTTGAATAAAATTTGAAGTTTGAAAAAAATTGAACACATTGACATTCTGGCATTTTAAAAAAATAAGACGATTAAGGAAGAGAAGAGTTATAATATGCTCATTACAGTCTTCTAAGAGTGAAAGGGGGGTGGGTGATATTTTTGTGGTTGAGGGCAATTACTGGTTATGGTGCATTTTTAAGGGATGATAAACAATCATGTTTCAATAGCTTTCGAAAGATTCCTCTCAGTACGTTTATTTGTGAGTACACTTTTGGAGAAACTCTAACTCAAAGAATAAATCAAGCAACAGAACGAAGTTAAGCGTACAGATCGACGTTGATGGAACAGGTGCTGATTAGTTTAATCACATTTTTCGTTTTACTTAATTTTTTTTACCTTAAAGTAAAGGCTCGTATTATAAAATATTGTTATTACCTAAAATTAGAGACCTACGCCGTCCCGTATGGAAGTTCCCCGGGACACGGCACATTTTTCAAAATACGAGACGGCCCTTGAAATTCGGGGCGTCTGGCAAACCTGGTGGCGACTGCTAGTGAGTTTACCTCTTCTATGGACAGGCCCGGATTACTCAACAGGCCATACCCTAGACCCATACGCCCTGGCCTAGGGGCGCATATCAGGGGGGGGGAATTATTAAATAGCTTGTCGGTAAAAAAAACAGGAATTTGGCACTAGTGCATATAGAGGAGAAAAATTCTACCAGAACCGAGCGAGAGATTGCAACCTGCTTGTGAGAAGGTAAAAAAATGAAGGGGGAAGGGCATAATGCTTGATCGAAGTAATCCCTTTTCTAAGCAAAGCAGATAATTTTTAATTTCTTAGATTGAAGCAATCATTGCTTGAAAATACAGATTTTCTTAAGGTAAAACACTTATTAGAAGTAAGTCACACACAGTAAAATTAGTAAAAGCCGTGATATATAAAATTCTCAGTTATAACACTTGTTTATGGAACAATTTTTTTCTTGAAATTCTGTAAATCATGTCAGTAAGTATGGGTTTTGCAATTTATAATCTATTGTTTCATATTTATTTTTGGCTGCTAATAGTCAGGGACGCCCAAAATTCAAATTTTTGGGAAGGGGGAAAATTATCAGTTTACCGGATAAAACTTCAAAGCTTAACCGAATAAAAAATAGGAGCATGGTACTACTAGTAGTTTTCTAAATTATCTGTGACTAGTAATAATTTAGTTGTTACTAAAATTATGATAACAATAAATAGCATAAATAATCAGAAAAAAATAAAATATTAAATTAAAGTACTTAAAAAATAATTTACCAGACCATACCAGATATTTACCGCCGAAGTTTTATGATAGGTTACAAATGTTGTAAATTTTCAGAATTTGTGAAATATGTAACATTTACGGACTTTTTAAAAAAATTACCTAAAAAATTCCCTGATTTCTGTATTTTATCGATATACAAAACGTCCGTAATTAATTCTTCAGACCAATTATTTTTTCTAAAATCTTCATTAACTTAAGACATAGTTGAGAATTAATGATAATTTTTATGATTTTCTTGAATCAACACAGATGACATAAAATTTTTGCATCGAATGCGATAGGCAATATTAGAAGTCTAAAAGTCCTCAACTACACAAAAGGACATATCAGGAGGGTTAAAAATAATGCTAAATACGTAATTATAAATGTCCAAAAGGTAAAACCACAAGGAAAAGAAAAATGAGCGAGTATTAAAGAAGCGGATGCAATCAGATTTAGAAATTTGTGAAAAATTGGGATTAACACGTAATAGCGTAAAAAATGGCCAAGATGCGTAAGTTTAAGCAAATGTGTAGAGTTTGATAAATATGCATGTTCTTAAACTCAAAATCCATGACCAATTGCCATTTTCCATGATTTTTGAGCACTTTTTTGCCAAAAATCATGACTTTCCATGAACATTTTCGATCATAGCCGAAATCCATGACTTTCTAAGTGCATGGACACTCCGCCTTTAGTAGTATTGAAAACACGTACTGCCAATTTTCTATATCCATTGCTATAAATTGGTAAGTTGTAGGAAACAAATTGTTCTAGAATTACATTGAATTGTGTACTTACTATTTTCTTATGAACTAGTGGTACCCGCACGACTTTGTCCATTAGTATAAAAAATTAAAAGGTCTTTTGGTTCGCCTATGTATTTACAAATGTATGGTGAATTTCTCACCGATTGGCTTGCTTATGTTACTGTTCCACGTTATGATAACTTGGTAATTTGCTCGTATATTTTATAATTTTGCTCGGGAAAATGTTCTTAAAATTTTAATAGAAAAAGAACAAAATCAAATTTTTGAAAAATCGCTTCGAGGTGCACACCCCCATGCTACAAACTAACTTTGTGCCAAATTTCATGAAAATCGGCCGAACGGTCTTGGCGCTATTCGCGTCACAGGCATCCAGATATGAAGACAGACTTTAAGCTTTTTTATTAGTAAAGATGATTTTTTAGTGGTAATAATTATTCTGTTCATACTTACCAAAGTTCATATATAAAATACTTAAAAAGTACATTCATTTTCTTTTACTTTATTTTTTACATTAGTACAAAAAATACAAATACAAATTTTCAACTAAAAACTTTTTATTTTATCCTAAATACGTATGTAGTTTGAAGAAAGAAATGTGCAATAAAAATGTGACTAATATATTGGTACTTAATGTAACTTTCATATTGAATCAATTTTATTCATCAGTTATTTGAATTTAAAGTGAGTAATGTAAATTCTAAGGAAAGGATGTCAGATGGCCACTATTGACTCATGCATGTGGCCACTACTGAAAATCTCAGATTTTGGAGTGGCCACTATTGGATCAAATTTAAAGTTTGGGAAAAAATGGATAAAAAATTGAAAAAATTGAAACTCTGGCATTTTTAGAAAATGGGACGATTCAGAAATAGCTGGGCTATAATACGCTCATTGAGCTAAAAAATTGGAATTTATATTGTAGACCCACAGTTTAAAAAAGACACAAAATATGCTTAACTGTGGCCACTACTGGTGCTAACTGTGCTAACTATGCTAACTGTGGCCACTACACCCACATGCACACAGGCATGCTTTGCAAACACACGCCTGCACCCAGAAGCACTCGCCTACACGCATACACACGCCTGCTCACACGAATATGCTTACACACACACTTGCCCCTCTGCTGATACACATGTCTGCACACACTCAGGCAAGCCTACACACATTTGCAAACATGCCTACACACATACAAACACCTACACAAAGGCGCACACATGCGTGCATACATGCTCGCCTGCTCATCACAAACCTTCGCACACACGCATGGACACATACACGCCAGCACACACACTACAAACACACATGCCTAAACACGTCTATATACATACATATACGACTGCACACATACACATACGCCTACACTCATACACACGTCTAGTTAGTTACTATTAACGGCGGAGAAATTTAAGCAGTCTTTAAGAAGCGGGTGTTCGTCCATATGTCTTTTTACGATTAGTTATGTTACTCCTGATCAAGATACTTTGCCTTACTGCAAAACTCGCAACGATATCTAGATGCCTTTACCAGGTATTTTGTTGAGATATCCAGATGCTTACAAAGCTATGATTTTCCTATTGATGTATAGTGTAGCTCTTGTAACTTGATGATCGTTGTTGGAAGACCTCATTTATATTCGATTGAATGACGAGAAAAATAAATTTAATTGATGTGATTTATGTAATGTCGGTTTATCTTGCAGACTATTTTTGAATTTTTAAGCTGCGTCGCAGAGCGCTAAAAAATAGTCTGCCACCGTGGTAAGGAAGACGACTACTATTAAAAAATTGTACCAGGTGTATAATGCTAAAATAGTATTCAAAGTTTTCTTTTGTTTTTCATTATATTAATGGTTTGTTTTCTTCTTTAGTGAATGATGATGATGAAAGAGTTCCACCCTGAAAACGTTTTTCGGCTGCACTGTAACCAGTTGCATGTAACATCCCTGCCTCTGGTTCGTCGAAAGATTGACATTCAACTATGAAGACCAGGAGTGATGACTTAGTCGTGGTTTGAAACATCTTGTGACGGGGCACACTCGCCACTTCTTTTCCTTTTGCTGATGGAAAGAAAACATCCAAATGGCCCCACAAAACTTTTATCCATAATCTGCAACGGCCCTTCAGACTGATTATGAAATATTCACTGATGTCGTTTCATGCGTCTTTCTGTTAGCTCAGAGTCAACTCTGAGCGCAAAAGCTACTGTGTATGAACAGGAACTGCTGTTTTAGAACAAATTCAAGAATTTATTGTCAATAAATCAAAAATTGTAATACTTAAATTCCTTGGACCTTGGCCACTATTTTATTGTATTATTGTTTTCTGCTTAAATATGTGCTAAGTCTGTATTTTACTCTGAAATAAAATCTAGCGGAACTCAAGCACGGGGTGAGGGAAAGGACAATTGCTTTCCCTCATGCTCTGGTAAGTTAAAGGTAAGTGACACACACGTCTTTTAGGTTAATTTTAAGATTGTCGAGATGAATTGTAATCCGATTGTGAGAGTTAGATGGAGGCAGTACTTTTTCTCCGGACGAATGGTTCTATAAAACAGAAATGATAATTTTGAATGAATCTTTTTCCAAAATTTCTCAACAAATTAATATTAATAACTGCATAATATTCGCATGTTCTTAAAAAAAAAAAAGAAAGATTTGTGTTCATACTAATTTTAATTTTTCTACTTCAGTAGTATCAAATACGTATGATACTCATTTGACCCATTAAACAATTAATATGATTTTTGTTTATGAATAATGAAAATTTAATTCTAGTTTCTATCATAAGAGCCTGAATTATATTTCATTTACCTGCAAAAACGTTTATTTTTTGGTCGAGACAAAAAAAATTGTTGAGGTTTAAGTAACGCAGCAATCTTCAAAATCCCCCTGATTCAAAGACAAAACAGTAATATCGCTCAGAGAAGCTTGGAAAAAGAGTGCTACAATACAAAATTTTCTTTTTCTCGCTTCAAGGCGTTTAAAGGACGTTATCTTCTCTGGAAAATCATGATAGATCTTTTTTTTTTGTTTTAATATTAACCACTGGAGAGCAGAGCACACTTACTTTTCTTAAAGCAAATTGCTTGAAGAGTAACTTCAAACGCTTTTTACGCAAAATTTCGATTCTTCGTATTGTTGAAAAGAGACTCAAATTCCAACTATTAATTACTTTGTTAGAATTGCATTAATCCATGTAGGGTGCTAGACTCCGATAACATCACTACAGAGCCAAAATATCTATGCAATACAGCACATTTTTCAAACACCGACAAAAATCAATTTAATTTTAGTGTTCTAACGATTTATCGTGCAACACAATCATCATTCATTGGGAATTCTCTTCACTGCAGTTCCTAACAGTATGGTCGCACTCTTCTTCCAAATGAGCTATTCAATGATGATAAAGAATATTCGTAAAAGCAATTGTGAAAAAAATAATGAAACACACACCAATAACACTAAACAAACAAGCAAAATGTGACCCCCCCACCCAAATATGTACCCATTGTTGGGTCCCTACCAGCGAGAGTAAGAAAATATACGTGTAATTGAGACAGGTACTTCCCATACTCCTTGGAAACTTCCCTTCTGTGTTCTAAACCAAATTCTCAATCAAAGAAAGGAAATTCGCAAAACATCATGCTGCTCATTTTTCTGTTAATTTTAACCAGTCTTAACACAGTCATCTCCTCTCTCATACTAGAATCTAACATGAAAAACCACGAAATACATCAGTTTGGATTAGGTTTTAAACACTAGTTCAACTTGCGGATTTCATTAAAATTAGTAATAAGCCAGGTGATTTAGCCGGGCCCGTAACAGAAAGGGCTCGGGTTCGATCCCATCTGATTGCATTGGCCTCTTAAACCATTTATTAGCCTACTCACTAGAAAAGATATTTATAATCAAATCAAATTATAATCTTTATCAATCAAATTTTTTCTTTTCTTTATTTATTTTTTTTTTTTACGGGAAACATCGGCTTGTATGAGGTATAAAACTCTGGTTCTACCTAATTATTCTAAATGCCGATTTCATTAAAATTAAATCAGTAATTTGGAAGGGTGCACTTTTTTTGTACTTATAACTTTTAATACGGCGCTTGACGAATCCGGGTTGGCTCAACCGGTACGGCGCCGGGTAAGTAACCGAAAAGTCTTGGTTGATTCCGACTGATTGCATTGGCTGTTTACACCATTTATTAGTCAGCTCACTAGAAAAGAATATTATAAATTAAAAATGTTTATCAATCACATTGTTTTTTTTTCTTAAGTGGGTAACATTGATTTGGATGAGGTATTAAACTGGTTCTACCTAAATAGTTCAAAGGTAGTTTTCATTAAAATTAAATCAGTAATAGGCAAGGTGCATTTTTTCTATTTATAATTTTTAACACGAAGCCAACCGATGCCGGGACGGCTCACCTGGTAAGGCGACGGGCCTGTAACCGAAAGGTCTGGGGTTCGGTCCCGACTGATTGCTTTCGCCTCTTGCAATATTTATTAGCCCTACTAGAAGAGAAATTTATTGTTTTATTTTTTTATCAATCATATTTTTTTTTTTTAATTTTTTTTTTCTTCAACAAGAAACATCGGCTTGGATGAGGTATTAAACTATGGTTCTACCTAATTATTCAAAATGGAGTATTCATTAAAATTAAATCAGTAATAGGCAAGGTGCATTTTTTGTATTTATAATTTTCAATATGGCACACGACCAAGCCGAGATGGCATAACCGGTAAGTCCCCGGGCCTGTATCCGGAAGGTCGCGGGTTCGATACCGGCTGATTGCATTGACTGTTTAAACTATTTATTAGCCAGCTCACTAAAAAGAAAATTTTATAAATTCATTTTTTTTAATCATTCACATTCATTTTCATTTATTTTTTTCTTCAACAGGAAACATCAGCTTAGATGAGGGATTAAACTCTGGTTCTACCTAATTATTCTAAATGGAGTATTCATTAAAATTAAATCAATAATAGGCAAGGTGCATTTTTTATGTTGTGCTATTAAACTATAATTTTCAATATGGCACACAACCAAGCCGAGATGGCCTAACCGGTAAGTCAAAGGGCCTGTATCCGGAAGGTCGCGGGTTCGATACCGGCTGATTGCATTGGCTGTTTAAACTAATTATTAGGCAGCTCACTAAAAAGAAAATTTTAAAAATTCATTTTTTTAATCATTCACATTCATTTTTATTTATTTTTTTCTTCAACAGGAAACATCGGCTTGGATGAGGGATTAAACTCTGGTTCTACCTAATTATTCTAAATGGAGTATTCATTAAAATTAAATCAGTAATAGGCAAGGTGCATTTTTTGTATTTATAATTTTTAAAATGGCGCATTACCAAGCCGAGATGGCGTAGCCGGTAAAGCCCCGGGCCTGTAACCGGAAGCGCGCGGGTTCGATACCGGCTGATTGCATTGGCTGTTTAAACAATTTATTAGCCAGCTCACTAAAAAGAAAATTTATAAATTCATTTTTTTTTAATCATTCACGTTGATTTTTATTTATTTTTTTTCCAACAGGAAACATCGGCTTGGATGAGGTATTAAACTCTGGTTCTACCAAATTTTTCTAAATGGAGTATTCAGTAAAATTAAATCAGTAATAGACAAGGTGCATTTTTTGTAGTTATAATATTTAATACGGCACATGACCAAGCCGAGATGGCGTAGCCGGTAAGGCCCCGTGCCTGTATCCGGAAGGTCGCGGGTTCAAAACCGGGTGAATGCATAGGTTGTTTAAACTATTTATTAGCCAGCTTACTGAAAAGGAAATTTATAAATTCATTTTTTTTAATCATTCACGTTGATTTTTATTTTTTTTCCATCAGGAAACATCGGCTTGGATGAGGTATTAAACTCTGGTTCTACCTAATTATTCTAAATGGAGTATTCAATAAAATAAAATCAGTAATAGGCAAGGTGCATTTTTTGTTTTTATAACATTTAATACGGCGCATGACCAAGCCGAGATGGCGTAACCGGTAAGGCCCCGGGCCTGTATTCGGAAGGTCGCGGGTTCAGTACCGGCTGATTGCATTGACTGTTTAAACTATTTATCAGCCAGCTTACTAAAAAGGAAATTTATAAATTCATTTTTTTTTTCAAATCTTTCACGTTAATTTTTATTAATTTTTTTTTTTCAACTGGAAACATCGGCTTGGATGAGGTATTAAACTCTGGTCCTACCTATTTATTCTAAATGGAGTATTCAATAAAATAAAATCAGTAATAGGCAAGGTGCATTTTTTGTATTTATAATTTTTACTACGGCGCATGACCAAGCCGAGATGGCGTAACCGGTAAGGCCCCGTGCCTGTAACCGGAAGGTCGCGGATTCGATACCGGCTGATTGCATTGACTGTTTAAACTATTTATCAGCCAGCTTACTGAAAAGGAAATTTATAAATTCATTTTTTAAATCATTCACGTTGATTTTTATTTATTTTTTTTTCAACAGGAAACATCGGCTTGGATGAGGTATTAAACTCTGGATCTACCTAATTATTCTAAATGGAGTATTTAATAAAATAAAATCAGTAATACGCAAGGTGCATTTTTTGTATTTATAATATTTAATACGGCGCATGACCAAGCCGAGAATGCGTAGCCGGTAAGACCCCGGGCCTGTATCCGAAGGTCGCGGGTTCGATACCGGCTGAATGCATTGACTATTTATCCGATAGCTTACTATAAAGGAAATTTATAAATTCATTCTTTTTCAAATCATTCACGTTGATTTTTATTAATTTTTTTTTTTTCAACAGGAAACATCTGCTTGGATGAGGTATTAAAATCTGGTCCTACCTATTTATTCTAAATGGAGTATTCAATAAAATAAAATCAGTAATAGGCAAGGTGCATTTTTTGTATTTATAATATTTAATACGGCGCATGACCAAGCCGAGATGGCGTAATCGGTAAGGCCCCGTGCCTGTATCCGAAAGTCGCATGTTCGATACCGGCTGAATGCATAGGTTGTTTAAACTATTTATTAGCCAGCTCACTAAAAAGGAAAGTTATACGTTCATTTTTTTTTAATCATTCACGTTGATTTTTATTTATTTTTTTTTTCAACAGGAAACATCGGCTTGGATGAGGTATTAAACTCTGGTTCTACCTAATTATTCTAAATGGAGTATTCAATAAAATAAAATCAGTAATAGGCAAGTTGCATTTTTTGTATTTATAATTTTTAATACGGCGCATGACCAAGATGAGATGGCGTAACCGGTAAGGCCACGGGCCTGTGTCCGGAAGGTCGCGGGTTCGATACCGGGTGATTGCATAGGTTGTTTAAACTATTTATTAGCCAGCTTACTAAAAAGGAAATTTATAAATTAATTTTTTTTTCAAATCTTTCACGTAGATTTTTATTAATTTTTTTTTTCAACAGGAATCATCGGCTTGGATGAGGTATTAAACTCTGGCCCTACCTATTTATTCTAAATGGAGTGTTCAATAAAATAAAATCAGTAATAGGCAAGGTGCATTTTTTGTATTTATAATTTTTAATACGGCGCATGACCAAGCCGAGATGGCGTAACCGGTAAGGCCCCGGGCCTGTATCCGGAAGGTCGCGGGTTCGATACCGGGTGATTGCATAGATTGTTTAAAATATTTATTAGCCAGCTTACTAAAAAGGAAATTTATAAATTCATTTTTTTTTCAAATCATTCACGTTGATTTTTATTAATTTTTTTTTTCAACAGGAAACATCTGCTTGGATGAGGTATTAAACTCTGGTCCTACCTATTTATTCTAAATGGAGTATTTAATAAAATAAAATCAGTAATAGGCAAGGTGCATTTTTTGTATTTATAATATTTAATACGGCGCATGACCAATCCGAGATGGCGTAACCGGTAAGTCCCCGGGCCTGTATCCAAAGGTCGCGGGTTCGATACCGGCTGATTGCATTGAGTGTTTATCAGCCAGATTACTATAAAGGAAATTTATAAATTAATTTTTTTTCAAATCATTCACGTTGATTTTTATTAATTTTTTTTTTCAACAGGAAACATCGGCTTGGATGAGGTATTAAACTCTGGTTCTACCAAATTATTCTAAATGGAGTATTTATTAAAATTAAATCAGTAATAGACAAGGTGCATTTTTTGTATTTATTATATTTAATACGGCGCATGACCAAGCCGAGATGGCGTAACCGGTAAGGCCCCGGGCCTGTATCCGGAAGGTCGCGGGTTCGATACCGGCTGCTTGCATAGAGTGTTTTAACTATTTATCAGCCAGCTTACTAAAAATGAAATTTATAAATTCATTTTTTTTTAATCATTCACGTTGATTTTTATTTATTTTTTTTTTCAACAGGAAACATCGGCTTGGATGAGGTATTAAACTCTGGTTCTACCTAATTGTTCTAAATGGAGTATTCAGTAAAATTAAATCAGTAGTAGGCGAGGTGCATTTTTTGTATTTATAATTTTTAATACGGCGCATGACCAAGCCGAGATGGCGTAACCGGTAAGGCCCCGGCGTGTATCCGGAAGGTCGCGGGTTCGATTCCGGCTGATTGCATTGACTATTTATCAGATAGCTTACTATAAAGGAAATTTATAAATTTATTCTTTTTCAAATCATTCACGTTGATTTTTATTAATTTTTTTTTTTTTTCAACAGGAAACATCTGCTTGTATGAGGTATTAAAATCTGGTCCTACCTATTTATTCTAAATGGAGTATTCAATAAAATAAAATCAGTAATAGGCAAGGTGCATTTTTTGTATTTATAATATTTAATACAGCGCATGACAAAGCCGAGATGGCGTAATCGGTAAGGCCCCGCGCCTGTAACCGGAAGCGCGCGGGTTCGATACCGGCTGATTGCATTGGCTGTTTAAGCTGTTTATCAGCCAGCTTACTGAAAAGGAACTTTATATATTCATTTTTTTTAATCATTCACGTTGATTTTTATTTATTTATTTTTTTTAACAGGAAACATCGGCTTGGATGAGGGATTAAACTCTGGTTCTACCTAATTATTATAAATGGAGTATTCATTAAAATTAAATCAGAAATAGGCAAGGTGCATTTTTTGTTTTTATAATTTTTAATACGGCGCATGACCAAGATGAGATGGTGTAACCGGTAAGGCCCCTGGCCTGTATCCGGAAGGTCGCGGGTTCGCTACCGGCTGATTGAATTGAGTGCTTAAACTATTCATCAGCCAGCTTACTGAAAAGGAAATATATAAATTCATTTTTTTTAATAATTCACGTTGATTTTTATTTATTTTTTTTTGAACAGGAAACATCGGCTTGGATGAGGTATTAAACTCTGGTTCTACCTAATTATTCTAAATGGAGTATTTATTAAAATGAAATCAGTAATAGGCAAGGTGCATTTTTTGTATTTATAATATTTAATACGTCGCATGACCAAGCCGAGATGGCGTAATTGGTAAGGCCCGGGGCCTGTATCCGAAAGTCGCATGTTCGATACCGGCTGATTGCATTGGCTGTTTAAACTATTTATTAGCCAGCTCACTATAAAGGAATTGTATACATTCGTTTTTTTTTCACCATTCACGTTGATTTTTATTTATTTTTTTTGAACAGGAAACATCGGCTAGGATGAGGTATTAAACTCTGGTTCTACCTAATTATTCTAAATGGAGTATTCAATAAAATAAAATCAGTAATAGGCAAGGTGCATTTTTTGTATTTATAATTTTTAATACGGCGCATGACCAAGATGAGATGGCGTAACCGGTAAGGCCCCGGGCCTGTATCCGGAAGGTCGCGGATTCGATACCGGCTGATTGCATTGGCTGTTTAAGCTGTTTATCAGCCAGCTTACTGAAAAGGAACTTTATAAATTCATTTTTTTTTCAAATCATTCACGTTGATTTTTATTAATTTTTTTTTAAACAGGAAACATCGGCTTGGATGAGGTATTAAACTCTGGTCCTACCTATTTATTCTAAATGGAGTATTTAATAAAATAAAATCAGTAATAGGCAAGGTGCATTTTTTGTATTTATAATATTTAATACGGCGCATGACCAATCCGAGATGGCGTAACGGGTAAGGCCCCGGGCCTGTATCCGAATGTCGCGGGTTCGATATCGGCTGATTGCATTGACTGTTTAAACTATTTCTCAGCCAACTTACTGAAAAGGAAATTTATAAATTCATTTTTTTTAATCATTCACGTTGATTTTTATTTATTTTTTTTTTCAACAGGAAACATCGGCTTGGATGAGGGATTAAACTCTGGTTCTACCTAATTATTATAAATGGAGTATTCATTAAAATTAAATCAATAGTAGGCAAGGTGCATTTTTTGTATTTATAATATTTAATACGTCGCATGACCAAGCCGAGATGGCGTAGCCGGTAAGGCCCCGGGCCTGTATCCGGAAGGTCGCGGGTTCGATACCGGGTGATTGCATAGATTGTTTAAACTATTTATTACCCAGCTTACTAAAAAGGAAATTTATAAATTCATTTTTTTTTTCAAATCATTCCCGTTGATTTTCATTAATTTTTTTTTCAACAGGAAACATCGGCTTGGATGAGGGATTAAACTCTGGTTCTACCTAATTATTATAAATGGAGTATTCATTAAAATTAAATCAATAGTAGGCAAGGTGCATTTTTTGTATTTATAATATTTAATACAGCGCATGACCAATCCCAGATGGCGTAACCGGTAAGGCCCCGGGCCTGTATCCGAAGGTCGCGGGTTCGATACCGGCTGATTGCATTGACTATTTATAAGCCAGATTACTATAAAGGAAATTTATAAATTAACTTTTTTTCGAATCATTCATGTTGATTTTTATTAATTTTTCTTTTCAACAGGAAACATTGGCTTGGATGAGGTATTAAACTCTGGTTCTACCAAATTTTTCTAAATGGAGTATTTATTAAAATTAAATCAGTAATAGACAAGGTGCATTTTTTGTATTTATAATATTTAATACGGCGCATGTCCAAACCGAGATGGCGTAACCGGAAAGGCCCCGGGCCTGTAACCGGAAGCGCGCGGGTTCGATACCGGCTGATTGCATTGGCTGTTTTCAACTATTTATTAGCCAGCTCACTAAAAAGGAAAGTTATACATGAATTTTTTTTTAAATCATTCACGTTGATTTTTATTTATTTTTTTTTTTTTTCAACAGGAAACATCGGCTTGGATGAGGTATTAAACTCTGGTTCTACCTAATTATTCTAAATGGAGTATTCAATAAAATAAAATCAGTAATAGGCAAGTTGCATTTTTTGTATTTATAATATTTAATACGGCGCATGACCAAGATGAGATGGTGTAACCGGTAAGGCCCCTGGCCTGTATCCGGAAGGTCGCGGGGTCGCTACCGGCTGATTGAATTGAGTGTTTAAACTAGTTATCAGCCAGCTTACTGAAAAGGAAATATATAAATTCGTTTTTTTTAATCATTCACGTTGATTTTTATTTATTTTTTTTGAACAGGAAACATCGGCTTGGATGAGGTATTAAACTCTGGTTCTACCTAATTATTCTAAATGGAGTTTTCAATAAAATAAAATCAGTAATAGACAAGGTGCATTTTTTGTATTTATAATATTTAATACGGCGCATAACCAAGCTGAGACGGCGTAACTGGTAAAGCCTGGGCCTGTATCCGGAAGGTCGCGGGTTCGATACCGGGTGATTGCATAGGTTGTTTAAACTATTTATTAGCCAGCTTACTAAAAAGGAAATTTATAAATTAATTTTTTTTTTAAATCTTTCACGTTGATTTTTATTATTTTTTTTTTCAACAGGAAACATCGGCTTGGATGAGGTATTAAACTCTGGTTCTACCAAATTATTCTAAATGGAGTATTTATTAAAATGAAATCAGTAATAGACAAGGTGCATTTTTTGTATTTATAATATTTAATACGTCGCATGACCAAGCCGAGATGGCGTAATTGGTAAGGCCCGGGGCCTGTATCCGAAAGTCGCGGGTTCGATACCGGCTGATTGCATTGACTATTTATCAGCCAGATTACTATAAAGGAAATTTATAAATTAACTTTTTTTCGAATCATTCACGTTGATTTTTATTATTTTTTTTTTTTTTTCAACAGGAAACATCGGCTTGGATGAGGTATTAAACTCTGGTTCTACCTAATTATTTGAAATGGGGTATTTAATAAAATAAAATCAGTAATAGGCAAGGTGCATTTTTTGTATTTATAATATTTAATACGGCGGATGACCAATCCGAGATGGCGTAACCGGTAAGGCCCGGGGCCTGTATCCGAAAGTCGCGGGTTCGATACCGGCTGATTGCATTGACTATTTATCAGCCAGATTACTACAAAGGAAATTTATAAATTCAATTTTTTTCAAATCATTCACGTTGATTTTTATTATTTTTTTTTTTTTTTTCAACAGGAAACATCGGCTTGGATGAGGTATAAAACTCTGGTTCTACCTAATTATTCTAAATGGAGTATTCAGTAAAATAAAATCAGTAGTAGGCAAGTTGCATTTTTTGTATTTATAATATTTAATACGGCGCATGACCAAGCCGAGATGGCGTAATTGGTAAGGCCTCGGGACTGTAACCGGAAGCGCGCATGTTCGATACCGGCTGATTGCATTGGCTGTTTAAACTATTTATTAGCCAGCTCACTATAAAGGAATTGTATACATTTGTTTTTTTTTCACCATTCACGTTGATTTTTATTTATTTTTTTTCAACAGGAAACATCGGCTAGGATGAGGTATTAAACTCTGGTTCTACCTAATTATTCTAAATGGAGTATTCAATAAAATAAAATCAGTAATAGGCAAGGTGCATTTTTTGTATTTATAATTTTTAATACGGCGCATGACCAAGATGAGATGGCGTAGCCGGTAAGGCCCCGGGCCTGTATCCGGAAGGTCGCGGGTTCGATACCGGCTGATTGCATTGGCTGTTTATCAGCCAGCTTACTGAAAAGGAACTTTATATATTCATTTTTTTTAATCATTCACGTTGATTTTTATTTATTTATTTTTTTTAACAGGAAACATCGGCTTGGATGAGGGATTAAACTCTGGTTCTACCTAATTATTATAAATGGAGTATTCATTAAAATTAAATCAATAGTAGGCAAGGTGCATTTTTTGTATTTATAATATTTAATACGTCGCATGACCAAGCCGAGATGGCGTAGCCGGTAAGGCCCCGGGCCTGTATCCGGAAGGTCGCGGGTTCGATACCGGGTGATTGCATAGATTGTTTAAACTATTTATTACCCAGCTTACTAAAAAGGAAATTTATAAATTCATTTTTTTTTTCAAATCATTCCCGTTGATTTTCATTAATTTTTTTTTCAACAGGAAACATCGGCTTGGATGAGGGATTAAACTCTGGTTCTACCTAATTATTATAAATGGAGTATTCATTAAAATTAAATCAATAGTAGGCAAGGTGCATTTTTTGTATTTATAATATTTAATACAGCGCATGACCAATCCCAGATGGCGTAACCGGTAAGGCCCCGGGCCTGTATCCGAAGGTCGCGGGTTCGATACCGGCTGATTGCATTGACTATTTATAAGCCAGATTACTATAAAGGAAATTTATAAATTAACTTTTTTTCGAATCATTCATGTTGATTTTTATTAATTTTTCTTTTCAACAGGAAACATTGGCTTGGATGAGGTATTAAACTCTGGTTCTACCAAATTTTTCTAAATGGAGTATTTATTAAAATTAAATCAGTAATAGACAAGGTGCATTTTTTGTATTTATAATATTTAATACGGCGCATGTCCAAACCGAGATGGCGTAACCGGAAAGGCCCCGGGCCTGTATCTGGAAGGTCGCGGGTTCGATACCGGCTGATTGCATTGACTGTTTAAACTATTTATTAGCCAGCTCACTAAAAAGGAATGTTATGCATTCATTTTTTTTTCATCATTCACGTTGATTTTTATTTATTTTTTTTTCAACAGGAAACATCGGCTTGGATGAGGTATTAAACTCTGGTTCTACCTAATAATTCTAAATGGAGTATTCAATAAAATAAAATCAGTAATAGACAAGGTGCATTTTTTGTATTTATAATATTTAATACGGCGCATGACCAAGCTGAGACGGCGTAACTGGTAAAGCCTGGGCCTGTATCCGGAAGGTCGCGGGTTCGATACCGGGTGATTGCATAGGTTGTTTAAACTATTTATTAGCCAGCTTACTAAAAAGGAAATTTATAAATTATTTTTTTTTTAAATCTTTCACGTTGATTTTTATTATTTTTTTTTTTCAACAGGAAACATCGGCTTGGATGAGGTATTAAACTCTGGTTCTACCAAATTATTCTAAATGGAGTATTTATTAAAATGAAATCAGTAATAGACAAGGTGCATTTTTTGTATTTATAATATTTAATACGTCGCATGACCAAGCCGAGATGGCGTAATTGGTAAGGCCCCGGGCCTGTAACCGGAAGCGCGCGGGTTCGATACCGGCTGATTGCATTGGCTGTTTAAACTATTTATTAGCCAGCTCACTAAAAAGGAATTGTATACCTTCGTTTTTTTTTCACCATTCACGTTGATTTTTATTTATTTTTTTTTTCAACAGGAAACATCGGCTAGGGTGAGGTATTAAACTCTGGTTCTACCTAATTATTCTAAATGGAGTATTCAATAAAATAAAATCAGTAATAGGCAAGGTGCATTTTTTGTATTTATAATTTTTAATACGGCGCTTGACCAAGATGAGATGGCGTAACCGGTAAGGCCCCGGGCCTGTATCCGGAAGGTCGCGGGTTCGATACCGGCTGATTGCATTGGCTGTTTAAGCTGTTTATCAGCCAACTTACTGAAAAGGAACTTTATAAATTCATTTTTTTTAATCATTCACGTTGATTTTTATTTATTTTTTTTTTTCAACAGGAAACATCGGCTTGGATGAGGTATTAAACTCTGGTCCTACCTATTTATTCTAAATGGAGTATTCAATAAAATAAAACCAGTAATAGGCAAGGTGCATTTTTTGTATTAAAAATATTTAATACGGCGCATGACCAAGCCGAGATGGCGTAATCGGTAAGGCCCCGGGCCTGTAACCGGAAGCGCGCGGGTTCGATACCGGCTGATTGCATTGGCTGTTTTCAACTATTTATTAGCCAGCTCACTAAAAAGGAAAGTTATACATGAATTTTTTTTTAAATCATTCACGTTGATTTTTATTTATTTTTTTTTTCAACAGGAAACATCGGCTTGGATGAGGTATTAAACTCTGGTTCTACCTAATTATTCTAAATGGAGTATTCATTAAAATAAAATCAGTAATAGGCAAGTTGCATTTTTTGTATTTATAATATTTAATACGGCGCATGACCAAGATGAGATGGTGTAACCGGTAAGGCCCCTGGCCTGTATCCGGAAGGTCGCGGGTTCGCTACCGGCTGATTGAATTGAGTGTTTAAACTAGTTATCAGCCAGCTTACTGAAAAGGAAATATATAAATTCGTTTTTTTTAATCATTCACGTTGATTTTTATTTATTTTTTTTGAACAGGAAACATCGGCTTGGATGAGGTATTAAACTCTGGTTCTACCTAATTATTCTAAATGGAGTTTTCAATAAAATAAAATCAGTAATAGACAAGGTGCATTTTTTGTATTTATAATATTTAATACGGCGCATAACCAAGCTGAGACGGCGTAACTGGTAAAGCCTGGGCCTGTATCCGGAAGGTCGCGGGTTCGATACCGGGTGATTGCATAGGTTGTTTAAACTATTTATTAGCCAGTTTACTAAAAAGGAAATTTATAAATTAATTTTTTTTTTAAATCTTTCACGTTGATTTTTATTATTTTTTTTTCAACAGGAAACATCGACTTGGATGAGGTATTAAACTCTGGTTCTACCAAATTATTCTAAATGGAGTATTTAATAAAATAAAATCAGTAATAGGCAAGGTGCATTTTTTGTATTTATAATATTTAATACGGCGCATGACCAATCCGAGATGGCGTAACCGGTAAGGCCCCGGGCCTGTATCCGAATGTCGCGGGTTCGATATCGGCTGATTGCATTGACTGTTTAAACTATTTCTCAGCCAACTTACTGAAAAGGAAATTTATAAATTCATTTTTTTTAATCATTCACGTTGATTTTTATTTATTTTTTTTTTCAACAGGAAACATCGGCTTGGATGAGGTATTAAACTCTGGTTCTACCTAATTATTCTAAATGGAGTATTCAATAAAATAAAATCAGTAATAGGCAAGGTGCATTTTTTGTATTTATAATTTTTAATACGGCGCTTGACCAAGATGAGATGGCGTAACCGGTAAGGCCCCGGGCCTGTATCCGGAAGGTCGCGGGTTCGATACCGGCTGATTGCATTGGCTGTTTAAGCTGTTTATCAGCCAACTTACTGAAAAGGAACTTTATAAATTCATTTTTTTTAATCATTCACGTTGATTTTTATTTATTTATTTTTTTCAACAGGAAACATCGGCTTGGATGAGGTATTAAACTCTGGTCCTACCTATTTATTCTAAATGGAGTATTCAATAAAATAAAACCAGTAATAGGCAAGGTGCATTTTTTGTATTAAAAATATTTAATACGGCGCATGACCAAGCCGAGATGGCGTAATCGGTAAGGCCCCGGGCCTGTAACCGGAAGCGCGCGGGTTCGATACCGGCTGATTGCATTGGCTGTTTTCAACTATTTATTAGCCAGCTCACTAAAAAGGAAAGTTATACATGAATTTTTTTTTAAATCATTCACGTTGATTTTTATTTATTTTTTTTTCAACAGGAAACATCGGCTTGGATGAGGTATTAAACTCTGGTTCTACCTAATTATTCTAAATGGAGTATTCATTAAAATAAAATCAGTAATAGGCAAGTTGCATTTTTTGTATTTATAATATTTAATACGGCGCATGACCAAGATGAGATGGTGTAACCGGTAAGGCCCCTGGCCTGTATCCGGAAGGTCGCGGGTTCGCTACCGGCTGATTGAATTGAGTGTTTAAACTAGTTATCAGCCAGCTTACTGAAAAGGAAATATATAAATTCGTTTTTTTTAATCATTCACGTTGATTTTTATTTATTTTTTTTGAACAGGAAACATCGGCTTGGATGAGGTATTAAACTCTGGTTCTACCTAATTATTCTAAATGGAGTTTTCAATAAAATAAAATCAGTAATAGACAAGGTGCATTTTTTGTATTTATAATATTTAATACGGCGCATAACCAAGCTGAGACGGCGTAACTGGTAAAGCCTGGGCCTGTATCCGGAAGGTCGCGGGTTCGATACCGGGTGATTGCATAGGTTGTTTAAACTATTTATTAGCCAGTTTACTAAAAAGGAAATTTATAAATTAATTTTTTTTTTAAATCTTTCACGTTGATTTTTATTATTTTTTTTTCAACAGGAAACATCGACTTGGATGAGGTATTAAACTCTGGTTCTACCAAATTATTCTAAATGGAGTATTTAATAAAATAAAATCAGTAATAGGCAAGGTGCATTTTTTGTATTTATAATATTTAATACGGCGCATGACCAATCCGAGATGGCGTAACCGGTAAGGCCCCGGGCCTGTATCCGAATGTCGCGGGTTCGATATCGGCTGATTGCATTGACTGTTTAAACTATTTCTCAGCCAACTTACTGAAAAGGAAATTTATAAATTCATTTTTTTTAATCATTCACGTTGATTTTTATTTATTTTTTTTTTCAACAGGAAACATCGGCTTGGATGAGGTATTAAACTCTGGTTCTACCTAATTATTCTAAATGGAGTATTCAATAAAATAAAATCAGTAATAGGCAAGGTGCATTTTTTGTATTTATAATTTTTAATACGGCGCTTGACCAAGATGAGATGGCGTAACCGGTAAGGCCCCGGGCCTGTATCCGGAAGGTCGCGGGTTCGATACCGGCTGATTGCATTGGCTGTTTAAGCTGTTTATCAGCCAACTTACTGAAAAGGAACTTTATAAATTCATTTTTTTTAATCATTCACGTTGATTTTTATTTATTTATTTTTTTCAACAGGAAACATCGGCTTGGATGAGGTATTAAACTCTGGTCCTACCTATTTATTCTAAATGGAGTATTCAATAAAATAAAACCAGTAATAGGCAAGGTGCATTTTTTGTATTAAAAATATTTAATACGGCGCATGACCAAGCCGAGATGGCGTAATCGGTAAGGCCCCGGGCCTGTAACCGGAAGCGCGCGGGTTCGATACCGGCTGATTGCATTGGCTGTTTTCAACTATTTATTAGCCAGCTCACTAAAAAGGAAAGTTATACATGAATTTTTTTTTAAATCATTCACGTTGATTTTTATTTATTTTTTTTTCAACAGGAAACATCGGCTTGGATGAGGTATTAAACTCTGGTTCTACCTAATTATTCTAAATGGAGTATTCATTAAAATAAAATCAGTAATAGGCAAGTTGCATTTTTTGTATTTATAATATTTAATACGGCGCATGACCAAGATGAGATGGTGTAACCGGTAAGGCCCCTGGCCTGTATCCGGAAGGTCGCGGGTTCGCTACCGGCTGATTGAATTGAGTGTTTAAACTAGTTATCAGCCAGCTTACTGAAAAGGAAATATATAAATTCGTTTTTTTTAATCATTCACGTTGATTTTTATTTATTTTTTTTGAACAGGAAACATCGGCTTGGATGAGGTATTAAACTCTGGTTCTACCTAATTATTCTAAATGGAGTTTTCAATAAAATAAAATCAGTAATAGACAAGGTGCATTTTTTGTATTTATAATATTTAATACGGCGCATAACCAAGCTGAGACGGCGTAACTGGTAAAGCCTGGGCCTGTATCCGGAAGGTCGCGGGTTCGATACCGGGTGATTGCATAGGTTGTTTAAACTATTTATTAGCCAGTTTACTAAAAAGGAAATTTATAAATTAATTTTTTTTTTAAATCTTTCACGTTGATTTTTATTATTTTTTTTTCAACAGGAAACATCGGCTTGGATGAGGTATTAAACTCTGGTTCTACCAAATTATTCTAAATGGAGTATTTAATAAAATAAAATCAGTAATAGGCAAGGTGCATTTTTTGTATTTATAATATTTAATACGGCGCATGACCAATCCGAGATGGCGTAACCGGTAAGGCCCCGGGCCTGTATCCGAATGTCGCGGGTTCGATATCGGCTGATTGCATTGACTGTTTAAACTATTTCTCAGCCAACTTACTGAAAAGGAAATTTATAAATTCATTTTTTTTAATCATTCACGTTGATTTTTATTTATTTTTTTTTTCAACAGGAAACATCGGCTTGGATGAGGTATTAAACTCTGGTTCTACCTAATTATTCTAAATGGAGTATTTAATAAAATAAAATCAGTAATAGGCAAGTTGCATTTTTTGTATTTATAATATTTAATACGGCGCATGACCAAGCCGAGATGGCGTAATTGGTAAGGCCCCGGGCCTGTAACCGGAAGCGCGCGGGTTCGATACCGGCTGATTGCATTGGCTGTTTAAACTATTTATTAGCCAGCTCACTAAAAAGGAATTGTATACCTTCGTTTTTTTTTCACCATTCACGTTGATTTTTATTTATTTTTTTTTTCAACAGGAAACATCGGCTAGGGTGAGGTATTAAACTCTGGTTCTACCTAATTATTCTAAATGGAGTATTCAATAAAATAAAATCAGTAATAGGCTAGGTGCATTTTTTGTATTTATAATTTTTAATACGGCGCTTGACCAAGATGAGATGGCGTAACCGGTAAGGCCCCGGGCCTGTATCCGGAAGGTCGCGGGTTCGATATCGGCTGATTGCATTGACTGTTTAAACTATTTCTCAGCCAACTTACTGAAAAGGAAATTTATAAATTCATTTTTTTTAATCATTCACGTTGATTTTTATTTATTTTTTTTTTTCAACAGGAAACATCGGCTTGGATGAGGTATTAAACTCTGGTCCTACCTATTTATTCTAAATGGAGTATTCAATAAAATAAAACCAGTAATAGGCAAGGTGCATTTTTTGTATTTAAAATATTTAATACGGATCATGACCAAGCCGAGATGGCGTAATCGGTAAGGCCCCGGGCCTGTATCCGGAAGGTCGCGGGTTCGCTACCGGCTGATTGAATTGAGTGTTTAAACTAGTTATCAGCCAGCTTACTGAAAAGGAAATATATAAATTCGTTTTTTTTAATCATTCACGTTGATTTTTATTTATTTTTTTTGAACAGGAAACATCGGCTTGGATGAGGTATTAAACTCTGGTTCTACCTAATTATTCTAAATGGAGTTTTCAATAAAATAAAATCAGTAATAGACAAGGTGCATTTTTTGTATTTATAATATTTAATACGGCGCATAACCAAGCTGAGACGGCGTAACTGGTAAAGCCTGGGCCTGTATCCGGAAGGTCGCGGGTTCGATACCGGGTGATTGCATAGGTTGTTTAAACTATTT